>NC_042495.1:25320415-25359879 GCF_005508785.2 Acyrthosiphon pisum
GCTCTTTAAATCGGATCACATTACATAAATAGTTAGTTTTCCTAGTGTTGATTTCGAATATTTGACTATTTCAAGATTCAATCCTTGGGGTACGTGAAATAAAACTTAATAACAGATTAAGCCCAAATAAGGCTTATATTGTATACCTTAAAGCCTAATATTGAGTTCTATCATATTATACTATAATATAGGTACCTATTACACTTTAGATTCTGAGTGGAGCGAATAAGCTAGTGGTTTTACAATGGAGTGTATTTTTTTTTTATCCTGTATACAAAATTTCTACCAGAAAGAGTGCTTCGATTTCAACATATATTACCTTATCTTTTAGCAAATTGGATCAAGATGGTAAATTATAGAGGTCAATTTTCGATTTTCTCAATAGTAATTTAATGTCACGGGAAAAACTACCAACAGATTACGAAAAACTGCCAAAAACAAAATTTAAATTTCTAACGCTTTTTATATCACTATAGCAACGAATAAAAATTATAATATTATAATATTAATACAAGTTACAGGCTATAATAAACAAATAAACAATAGCAATATAAAATATCCAGACTGACAAACTGTCTCCGCTCAGAATCGTTTTTCTTATATTATATTATTGAATTAAAGTTTAATACTATCCATTATAACCACTTGTAACCTACTGTACGGCAGAGCGACATCCACTTATCAGATTTTTGCATATTATTTTGTTGCATATCATTAGCACGTGTCTAGCGATATATTTCAAAGTAATATTAGCAATTTTAAATGCTATAAAATCTCCCAACCCTCGATTGTTACTCATCTCCCCTTCACCCCCCTCCCAGAGGCACGCCACTGAATCTTATTTTATAATATATGTATATAATATAATATAAATAATTATTTTATTTACATTTCGTTTAATACGATATCGCCTGTGCCGGATTATATAGATGTTGAACTGTATACTGAGCATGGTGGAGAAGACGAAAAAAGCGCTGGGTATACTCCAGGAGCGCGGCATGACCGAGACGAGTTTCCCGGACTGGAACCGGAAGAAAACGACCGAAGAAATCCTGGCGCAGACGGTACGGCACACGGAAGAAAAGATAGAAATCATTAAAAAGAAAGCTGGTAAGAAATATGTTTAAGCTCGCGAAAGGGGCGTTTTCGTTTTCGCCCCCTCTCCCCCCTCCCCGTGACGATGATGTCGTTATTGCTTTGCGTTCATTCGATTAGAATATTATAATATTAATAAGTATTATTATTATTTAAGAAATATTGTATTTTACGGTCGTTGAATTTATTATAATAATTGTCAAGTTTTAATTTTCCGTTATTTATCGATTTGTGTACATAATATAATATAATATTTTAAATAAATAAGAACCCTCGGTTGAATCACACTTAACATAACAACAATGACGGGGTCTTAAGCATTTGTTTTCTCAAGAACACGATGTTGATTATAAAATGTATTGAATAAATGTGTTGTTTATATTTTTGTAGATTCCTACTTTTACGATCTGCATTTGTTGTTGTTTTATTTAATTTTTAAGTAAACGTTACTTTTTGAAACATTTTTTTCTAAATAAGCTATGTAACGTAATAATAATAATAATAACAATAATAATAATAATAATAATAATATGCATATGTTATTACTTAAATTTGTCCAATAATAAAATAATAAACACACATCATCAAATCGGTAGTTTACAATTTAAAATACTTATAATTAAGTTATTAACTACCACAAAATGAATGTAAATATATAGTTATATATTATATTATATATTATCATCGTTTAAAATTTTTTTAATATTTTATTATATCAAATACAAATATAATGATGAGTTTCGAAAACGGTAACCCTCCGTGGGAGTCTCAGAAAAAGCTGTGAGATAGAGACTAGATAGTGAATGGAAAAAGAGAGAAGGAGTGTGTGTGTGTGTGTGTGTGTGTGTGTGTGTGTGTGTGTGTGTGTGAAAAAGAGAGGGAGGCAGAGAGAGAGAGAGCCCGAGTTGAGAATCTCTCATATTTTGATTTTCTTGTCTGTATACATAGGTACTGATATTTTCTTTCACCACAATTGGCGTAGGTGTGTTGCTTGAAAGTTATATACTTGTACTCTAGATTTTTTTTTTTTTTTGTGATAACGATACAGATATAGAGTGAAAGAAAGAAAAAAGACAGACACTAGTGGGACGGTGAAAAAATAGAGATGGAGAGTAAATGAAAAGAGAGAGAGAGAGAGAGAGAGAGAGAGAGAGAGAGAGAGAGAGAATGTGCAGGCAGGATGAGAATCTCGAAAATAGACGTAAGATAGCGATTACAGAGAGAACGAAAAAAGAGAGAGGATGTGTGTGTGTGCAGAGAGAGAGAGAGAGAGAGAGCCCAAGCCTGAGCCTGAGCTGAGAGTTTTGCAGAGTTGATCGAATATTTGATTTTCTCGTCTATATGAAGGTACCAAATTGTATAGGCAATATCCGCCTCACACGGACCTGTTCAGTGGGGCCCATTATCTTTTCGAATAAACAAACAATAACAATAATAATATGAATTTGACGGGGCGGCAAGTGCTGTTCCGCAACTTTACTGCATGTGCACGAGGGGGAGCTTCTCTGTCGCCATATTTGGCATCGATGTGTTACTTGCTGGTTACTTGTATTATAGATTTTTTTTACTGGTGATAATGATAGAGATAGGTAGTGAAAAAAAGGAGAAAGAGAGAGAGAGATAGAGAGACCGCTCTGAGAGTCCCGCTAAGTTTATCGAATATTTGATTTTCTCGTCTGTATAGATAAGTATAAGTACCGAATTGTGTAAGCAATATGGATTTGATGGCACAAGTGCTGCCCCACAACTGGTGCACGAGGGAGGGTTTTTCTTTGACCACATTTGGCGTCGGTGTGTCGGCCAAACAGTGGCTTACGTCGCGTATCTCGCGATTTGTTATTTGTTACTTTTTTATAAAACACTATTATATTATATTGACATTTGGACATGTCTTATAAGTAAATATTTTTAAAAAATGTATAATTTTACAAATTAAACACGATAAGTATTATTATGAATAACGAAAGAAAGTAATTTTATACTGAATAATATTTAGAAATAATACATAAAGACTCAAAACCACTGTTCTTTTAATCATAATTATGCATATATATTATAATTTTTTTTTATTATAAAAACCGATGATATCTCGTAACAATAAAAACCCATATCGTACCTTATAAGTTTATAATTGTGTAAATATCAAATAAAAATTTATATTTCGTTCTTTTTGTCAAACGTGAAAATATAAAACAACTACCGAGGTAATGTTTATTATAATAATATAAATGATCGATTTTGTAAATATAAAATCATAGAATAATACATAATTTATAATACATAATGTTGTACCTCAATAATAATAATAATAATAATAATAATAACAATAAAGTGTTTTAATATATAGTTATATATAGTTAACATGCAGTTATTAATATAGTAAAATGTTTACGTAAAATTGTGTATAAGTTATTCATTTATTTTTATTTTTTTTAAATTTCTTCGAATACGAAAAACAGTTCAATTCGTATCTATGTTCTTAACCTTTTCTGGGTCACGGGCCCCTTTCAAGTATTAATAAGGGTTGTAGGACACTTTGTACGGTCACCTAGAAAGAATTAAAACCACGGACAATTTGTACTATTTGAGGTAGAAAAAAATGTATACATATCTCATCATTTTTAATTATAAAACACATGTAGCTTACAGAAATATATAATAATAATAGTTTTGATAGTAAATTCGTGCTATGTACAGGCTTCGTGATTTTTTAACGTATGCACAACATACAATTATAAATTACAATATAGAGAAAGAGTATCCAATTTTACGAGTTAATTGTTTCAATCAACAATAATAATTAAGTTGTGTAGTATACACCTACACATAATACATTACACACTATAATACATTTAAGTAATAATTAATATATTTCCTGGTTTATTTATACCATACAAAATTACAAACTGTCCGTGATCGAATTTTATCAATTTATTTTCACCGTACAATGCAACTCAAACAATAGATAGTACAAAATAGTGTCCGTTTACCATTAATAAGTGTAACAACTGACCCCCCCTCCCCCCCCCACCGAAAGTACCTATATAATTATATGCAAATATGATAATCTGTATAAATAATATAAATTCAACTTACCGACTACCATAATATTAATAATAATAATATAAATAATACGATACTAAAGGCTAACAACCGTCTCCGCTAAGAATCGTTGTTCGTGTACAATGACATTATTATATCTTTGAATTCAAATTAAACACAATCCGTTACTGTAGTGACCCATTTTACAGCAGAGCGTCACCCACTTTTTATTGTTTAACCTCTATTTTACCATTTGTACTGCTTTGTTGGTAAATTTACCGATATTTTTTTACGTGTGAATATATCTTGCAATCTCGTCAAAATTTTGACTTTGATCACTCGTAAAAAAATTACGCAGCTCTGTACGTTAAGCTTTTTTTGAGTTTCGGAGGAGAAAAACTTATCAGGAGGATACGCATGCATTAAATATTCGTGCCTTGGGTGTTACAATTCAAAATGCTACAAATGTGTAATACCATACGTATCTATTTACATATTTTTGTGATTTCGACGAGTTATGTAAATATTTGAACTTTAAACGGTTATATTTAGGTAATTGTTATTTTAAAATATTGTAACTACATGTATTTTCGATATTTTATTTAATCTTTATTAGATCAACTAATAAGGAACTTTGCAACGATTGTATCTCACACAAATCGAAATAAGAAATGAACAAAATAGTAGAAAATTAAAAATGTTTATAACTAGCACAAACAGAGTCAAAATTAGAATAAAATCGAAATTTACAATTTAGTGTCCAAGCTTGTCTAAAAAATGCTGCTTATATAAATTAAATATTCGGTGAGAAATTCAAGTGTTTTTCAAGTACTGACATTGGATTTCGTGCAAAAAAAAGAAAATTGATTTTAACCGTAATAAGATCGACTAATAAGGAACTTTCCATTACACGTTCAAGTTTTTTTTTTTTTTACAAACGACAATTGAATCATACACAAATCAAAATAAAAAAAGGTGGGTAAGTGGGTGTCACTCTGCTGTACAGTAGATTACAAGTGGGTTACTGTATAATGGTTGGTATTAAATTTGAATTCAATGATATAATATCATTGTATAAGAAAAACGATTCTGAGCGGAGACGGTATGTCAGTCTAGGTATAAGACATAATATTATATAGGTGTCTATGGTATTAAAAAAAAAATAAAAGATTAAAAATTTAAAACAAGGTTCCACGTCAATAGGTTACATATAAATTACTTTATTCCCAATAATATCATCAAATATACTTAGTAATATCATGTCATATCACGTTTATAGAAAAAAAAAACTAATAAAATTGGAAACTGAAAATGTCCCTAAGCAGTTCAAAACAAATCAAAATATTTTGAAAATTGTATTATGTATAGAAAATGGAAATATAAACAACCAGTGAAAATTTCATGTATCTACGGTTATTTGTTTTAAAGTTACACCAAAAACCAAAATCGATTTTCTCAAAAACAGCTTTTGCGTAAAAATTCCCGTTTTTCCTTAATTTTTATTTTTTTTTTCCGGGCGCTTTTGAAAAGTATTGGGAATTTCAAATGTTGACCTCCTGAATGCACCAACTAGATTCACTTTCCCATCAAACAAGATACTGTTGAAGAAAATCGAAGCAGTTTTACTGCCCCAAACCGTGATGACAGACACAAAAATAAAAAATAAAATAAAAAATAAAAAAACACACATTCATCATTGTAAAATCAATACATTCATCGTTCCACTCAGAATCTAAAACTAAATAAAAAGCTTAAATAAATATTAAATTGTGGCTGTTCAACTCCTTTTGGGTGCAACACTCTGTGGAAGCAATGACTTTTTAAATGTAAATTATATTATATTTGGATGTACAGCCATCCCGACCGGCGTTATCCGTGAGATTCACTTGTGGTTATGCAAACAGTATGATATTATCAAGTAGAGGCAATCTACCTGCGGTAGTTCGTGGACCCCACGTGGTGCGTACGTAAGTGTATAGTTCAACTCTAAAATGTCAAAGTTATACAATCAATTAATAAAAAAAAAAATCCAACCTAACCTAACCGTGCTAAAATCGGATGAATAAAAAAAACCAAACGTTCGTATGTACATAGATAGAGAAGAAAAATAAAACAAAGCGGGTAAGTGGATGTCGACGTGTGGATCAATGTATAATAATGGATTGTATTAAACTTGAATTCAATGATTGTATGAGAAAAACGATTCCGAGCGGAGACGATTTGTCAGTCTGGATATTTTATATTATTATTTATTATAGCCTGTAAGTTGAATTAATATTATAATATTATAATTGTTTATTAGTTTCTATGGCGATAAACAAAGCGTTAGATATTAAGATCCCGTTTCTAGCGTTTTTTTGTAATTTGTCGGCGGTTTTTCTTGTGGCATTAAATAATTGTTGGGAAAATCAAAAAATTACGTCTCTAAAGTACCATCTTGATCCAATTCGCTAAAAGATAAGGTACTCTTTATTGAAATCGATGCCGTCTTTCTAGTATATATCTTGTATAAAGGATAAAAAAAAATAAATAAATGAGCACCATTGTAAAACCACTAGGTTCCTCGCTCCGTTCAGAATCTAAAAACAATGTAAAAACGATGAAAAAAATTGATCCACCGAAACCGTGGTTCGAACTCAATTTAAAATTCTGGTGAAAAAAAGTCCACGGATAAACGTCCAGTTAAAATATATATTTATATTAGGTACACATCAAATAACACAGTAAAAATACAATAAAAATTTTAAAAAATAACACAAATTATGACATTACACACCAAATATTACTTTACTCTATTAAATAAAAAATATATCTTCAGCCTATAATCTTTATATTTTAATTGCTACCTCAATTATAATACGTTTCCACTTATCTACTACCCGATACCTATTTAGGAGGGTTGATAGCATTTATTTTATCGAAGAAAATGATTTCACAGGAATAACACGCAGGTTTTGTAGAATTTTTGGATTTTTTTTATCTGAAAGAAGAAGTCTTCTTACAGCCCGCATCGATCTCTAATTTTGTATTTTATTTCAAATAATTATATTAAAAAATTTGTAAAAAATGCTTTTTATCTTGTATTTTTTTTGAGACATATTATAAAGTTTAAGAATAAAATATTGAAAAACAGAGATCGATGCGGGCTGTAGAATATTTCCCTCTAGCAATTAAAAAAAAAATTATGAAATTTGGTTTTCTACAAGGCGGTATCGTTATTCCCACAGAGTGTATTTTTGAGGACAAAATGGCATCAGCACCGGGCGCCTTAATAATAATAATAATTATTATTATTATTAAAACCAATATAGCAACCATTTAAAAACAAAAATGTCCATCGTAAATCTCAAAATCCCCGTTTGAGAACTTCCCCGGGTCGGGGAATCTCTTGTTGACATTTTTTCGCGAAAAAATAATGTAGCCTATCTTCTCGTCAAATGTCTAATCTATCTCTGTACCAAATTTCATCACGATCGGACGAATGGTTTGGGAATGCATAAAGGACACATAAATTCGTTTTTATATCTTTTAATCTTTACTTAGTATAAAACAAAGTCCCGCTGTCTGTCTGTAGGCTTAGATCTTTAAAACTACGCAACGAATTTTAATGCAGTTTTTTTTTAATTGATAGATTAATTCAAGAGGAAGGTTTAGATTTACAATTGGACCCGGTAGGACCAACCCCAAGAGGTGCTCAAACGGGAATTTTGAGATTTACGATGGACATGGTCGCTATTGGTTATTTATTATTTTATTGGTCGCCATTGGTTATCGGGCAGATCCGGTACAAGCATGCATCATATCGAATTTTCACACATTGCCTACAAAGGTTAGACACTTATAGCCGCTCGTCGGCGTGTCGTTGCCTACTAGGGTGTCTGAGTTGTACTTACTGTAACGAGTTACACCCAAAAAGAGTTGAACAATCACAATTTTTTTTTTAAGAGTTGTCATTTTTTACGGTCTACACGGTGCGCGTGATCAGCTAGTTATATAATACAGATTAATCAATTGAGCATATTGTTTGTGATTATTACCTACGTTAACATCATTAACTATTTAGGTTATTTCGTTTTGTTAATTTTTTTGTAGAGGATTCGATGAACGAGATACGACATCAGGCCATGATAGAGCTGCAAAAGCTCGTGTTGGCCGCCGAAAACAAAATGATCGAACTGGTGGCCGCGGAGAGGACGAAAATGAGCGCTAACTGCAGGAGCTCAGCGGCCGCGGCCAGTCTACAGATATCTCCGTCGCTGATTTCGCAGTACAACGTAAGTCACGTGCGATTTGTCGGATTGAAATCGGTCTGTTCGGACGAGATGACAATACTATGTTATGCGCTTGTCACAATAACACATATTATCGTATTGATTACCCGTCTTAGGTAGTATTCGAAACACTTTTTAAATACTTTTCCCAAAAGTATTCTGAATAACTATATACAATATTTAAAATAGATACTTTTCAAAGGTATTTTGTTCCTATAAAAAAATTACTTTTTGTTTACAATAATACTGTTAACCTTGTTTTTATGGAAATTTTAAAAATATTATACACATTTGTATATCATTTCAGGTGATGAACAACTTAAATTATATTGTAACTGATATCAAGGGTTCTCAAAAAATATCCTGAATAATTTATTCATTTTTTTGGCCCGCGTTGGTATAAATTATCATATTTCCGATACGATGCCAGTAAATTTATCTGCTGGTAAATTTCAACAATTTAAGTTGAAGGTATATGGCGCTGATTACATATTATTATTCCATTTCATTTTCTGCTGTGGCACAAACTACCAAAATTAATTTTTACATGCGGCGCAAAATACACGTTACATGTTTATATTTTGGCGCAAATTACGTACGCGCTTAAATGTACTTATATTGGTGGCGCAAATCACAAGTAATTGAATTGACGCAAAATACCATCTCCCCTAAAAAGTAAATTTCCAGGGCTGGTCCGAAATTCCAATCCGTCTACGCTGTGTCGATCGTGAATAATATTATGCTCGTCGAACCACTTTATCTCGGTCGATGTATGGGATATGTGTAGTTTGTGTACACCCGCTGCGGTGCGCACAAACACAAGAAGCGATGTGCTCAAAAAGTACGATCGTAACAAATGAAAACCGCCTTGAGAAAAAAAAACGAGCAATTTACCTTTCCCAACACCAGTCACCATCTGTGTACATCTAATAATAATAACAATAACAACAAAAGTGTTGGGTACCTAACACCTTACACAAAGGTAACACCTACGTGTTTGATACGCTTAAATGTCACGCGTCGCACCTGTGTGCGCGTGTTTGACAATTATTGAAAACAAACGAACAATTCGAAACTTGTGCGGTGTATAACACAAATTAGGTTAGGTTATACGAAAAAGTACGTGAGTAAGTTTTCTTTGAGTTTTTCTTTGTTTTCGACATCGCATGTTAATTGTGATTTTAGCCGCGATACCCCCCATTTACAAGCAGTTAAACCTCTAAATACCGGACACTCTCGGTCGGTCACAAAGGAGGTTTCGTCCTATAGCAGTGCAGCCAGTATAGGTCCAGTACAGCGTGGTTCGCACACGCTGCTAATTTCGTTACCATTTCGGTTACCGTCTTCTTTCATCGAATTATAACTATTAATAACGCATAGGTACTATAGTGATGTGCAGTGTTGAGACTTGTCTAGATAAATTTATTTAACTCATAATATTTATTTTTCACGAATTATTTATGGGTACATTATTCATTTTTTTTTTTACTAAAATTGTTCTTACAGAACACTATCCAATCGGCAATCAGTTGGTACATGTTATTAATATAATATTACCATATTTCCATGTTTTACCAGCAAATTTTAAGTTGATACGTACTTTGAGGATTGAGACATTATTTTACGAAGTTTTTCGACGAAATAAATTGTGTGCCTAACTGCACATTTGCAATTTAAAAATACTAAAAAAAAAATGTTATCTATAATATTATCTAGATACAATTTTCGTTATCTATTCTCAACACTGGTGATGTGCGATGCGCAACTATAGGAATATTCCCCGAGGAATGTTCCTGAGAACATGGAATATTCGCTAACCTCTCGAAAAGTTGATGCAATTTAAACAGAGAGGTGGTATAAACCATTTTAGGTGGGTAGGGTAACAAAGAAATTATTTGACATCCAATCTTTACAGTGACTACTGATATTTAAGTGTACAATAATATTATTGTATCACTTACGACCGTGTTTCGAATTGAACATTTAAACATATAATTATTATGAACAATATTTAAAAACTCGACATATTCCTCTTCCACATCGTCTCCATCAGTGGCCCCTCCCCCTTTGACATTATTTCCCCCAATAAAATGAAAATGAAAGCTGTAAAAACTTGGCCTGACCTATACTTAAACCGACCCCCCCCCCTATTTAATTTTTCTGGTTGAGCCATCGATCACTATAGGTAGTAACTAGTACTATCGTTGTGTGCATAGACGCAAATAGGCTGTGGCTGGGAGGCTTAGCCCCCTCAAAAACTAAAGATTTCACTACTGTAATTTAAAAGCATCATAAGATAGTACCAAGTATAGACCTGATCTAAAGCCCCCCCCCCAAATTTCAAACACTATTTACGCTTATGGTTGTGTGTCGTTTTTTTTTTGTCGCGGCCACCGGGAATAGCTGTCGGGAAAGCGGTGTGTATAATATTAATATACCAGACTTTTCCTTCTCCTTCTTCAACCCTTCAATAAATTTCTATTGGATATATATACCGTTTCAAAATATTATTGTAATACTGTGCAGACCTTACACATGCCCCGTGCACCATATAAGCGTAGATTTGGGTGTGTGTGTGTGTGAGAGAGTATTTATCCTACCGCGTTGTTACCATCTGGACCGGAGTCACACGCGCAGACTCCTCTCTCGGTGGTCTTTCCGCGTGTATACAGGGCGCTTTCCCGTTTTCTCTTCAATATCTTATACCCCGTCACGCCGGAAAACGGAAAAGCTCGGTGCACCTCTCTGTACACACCCATTCACGCGTACATGTCTATCAGTTACGTACACTCGTAATATTATAATGTACATATACACATATATATATATTGTGTGTGTGTGTGTGTGTGTGTGTGACGGCCCGAGTAAACGCAAACCTCCGCGCGTACACTGTACACGTGGAACCCCAAAATAAACTTTTTGTTATTATTACTATTGTTTCGTTTTGTTCTCGTGGTATAGGTAATAATAATAATGTGTAGTAAGATCGGCGATATCGGGTACGAAATTATATTCTCGTTTAGGTACGATATATTATATACAGGCAGATTTCTTATCGCCCTATTTGTATACTTAAATTATGCAGATATTCAAATTCTGGTTTTTAAATTTTTAAATACACGTCCTTTCAAAGACCATAATATTATTTTCGAATTCTTGAGATTTTTTTGTACCACTTGAGGATGATCTTGTGACGACTCAAACTTCTGTTTTTCAAATAGGACACCCCCTTCTGCTTTTTTCTGTTTTAACTATTAAGTCGATATATTTTTTTTTTTTTTTTTTGAGAATTCTGATGTACCTTAATCAAAATTTTAGCGAGCACAGTTTTTGAGTTATATGACTTTGTGTACTAAGGATAATAATATGTCTAATAGACATTGGTAAATTTTCTATGGTAATGGGTTAAGTAGATAACTAGATTATGGAGGTATAGACGATTTAAAAAAGTTAGTACCTAATAACTTCTATTGATCTATCAATGTAAATAATTCGTAAAAATGATCCAAGTATAATAAATACTACATATTCTAACATAACATAATATAGTTTTTATAAAACCGTTTTTAAGGATTATTATCCTTATGGAATAGACATTTTAATACCTATCAGAAACTACCAATTAGAATTTTGGTTGCATCAAAATGTATAAAAGAAAACCATCCGCTAAAAAAATTGCAGTAAAAAATGGGGGTTCTGTTTGAAAATGGGAGCGAGCTTGCTTAAAAAATCAATCGGTATAATATTATTATAATTTATAGATGTACAAGAAAAACGAGCTGCGTAATCAAACGATTTCAATAACAACTGATTGCATATTATGATATTCTTTCGAATCATCATTTGCATCGTGGAGCCCTAGGGGTCCGTAGATGATTACTGGGAGGGGGGGTCTAAAGAAGGGCTGAGAGTTTTTTTTTTTTAAATAACACAAAAAACGAATAAACCTTTGGAAACAGAAAAATTAAGAAACTGAATATGTATTAAGTGAACTTTATTCAATGTATAAATGTTATTACTTTCTTGGATTTGAGCGGTCGTTCGTTTATATTTCGGTGTGAAGTTTCCGATAACTCATACCCGTATTATGCCACTCGAAAGACAACAACGGGACAACCGTAGGTCAGACCGCAAATGTCACACTGCAACTCGTATATATAATGTATCTTTAACTTGTTTATTCACAACAATGCATTACCTAAGTACATTTTAGTAATTAGTATTAAAATGATTAAAATAAAAAATGTACTGATTTTTTTTTTGGGGCGTCCATTGTTATACTTTAAAAATCTGAATTCAAGATTCTAAGTTCATTAAAACGTATGTGATAAAAACGGGTTACGCGCGTGCTGAATCACCCTGTATAGTGTATATACATATCAATTATAATATTATATTAATAAAAAAATGTATGGTAATAAATCATGTGACGTAAGCACGACGCGTAGCCGGTACTATAGTATAATATACGAAAGTATTAATGCAACAAAATTTTTCGAAAATATAGTTTTTAACTATATACCGAGTGATTAGTTTTTATTCAACGCACTCATTATTTGAAAAAGTCTAAATGTTTTTAAAAGAAAATTGTACTCTATGTCTAGTCCTTAAAAACGACATTTTTAAAAAATATAAAGTTTTTCAAATATTTTTTATCCTTAACATTTTTGAAGATTATTACATTTTTTAAACGACAACACACAGTTTTAATTTCATATTTCAAAGCAGAATATTTTTCTAAGTATTTCAATGCATAAAAATCAAATTTATTAGTTTATGAGTTACAACTTACAAGTATTTAAAGTTTATATGAGTTGAGTGGAGAGGGAGGACGTCGCAAAATGTTTGTCCACTCCTCCGCTCATCTAAAATTTTAATACTTATAACTCTTAAGCTACTCATCTTAAATTCGTTTGTTAAGTATCATGATAGTGAGAAAAATATTTTGCTTTCGAAGATGAAATTAAAACTGTGTATAGGTATCGTATATCATACATAAGCGCCAAAATCCTAGGTACCTGTGTGCCATGGTTAATAGATATTAAATAACAGATATTAAATTTAGAACTATATCGTTCAAAAACTCCAAATGTTTAATCTTAATCGACAAGTGTTATAACTTATAAGTTATAACAATATGTTTGTACCTATTTCGTAAGCATTCGTTAAAATGGATTTTAAAAAAACTGTTACGATTCAAGGTGTTGTGTACTTGTGTGTACTTTGTTTAAAAATATAGATTTTTACGAGAAATGGCCAGTGGTAATGTGTCATTGAGGTGTACCAAAAAAAAATGTATATCATAATTTATGATTTATTAATTTTATAATATAACATAATTTTTATAAGACAGCAATTCTCAAATAACTATTTATATAAGATAATATAAATATAATATAGTATACGTATAATATCATTTTTATAACATATATCAATTTTGAAAAAACTTCTTATATAAAATATTTATTTTGGCGCAATTAATGACAGGTCATTTTTGTACCTTTGGTGCTTATGTCACATAGCCAAGTAGACTATAGGCAGTCGGGTCAGGTTATTATAATGTTGAATAGGTAATGGGACCACAGATCTCCAAACCGCCGACTACACGCGTGGGTATATTATTACAATATTAATTCCGACGGTGGCCGATCGATAGATTTCACTGATTTTGACACGGGCACGACCTTTGTGCAAAACCGTATTGATATGTCAATTATTGTTATAATAATATTATAATATAATTATGTTTCATCGCGACCGTTCCGGTAGTGTATACAGGGTGATTCTTTTATCATTGAACACTCATTATTTCAAAAAGTGTAAATGTTATTGAAAATATTTTTTTCCTTAGTTTCGACTCGTTTACAAAAGTTTTTTACTTTTTTGAATGTTAACATAAAGTTTTAATTTCAAATTCCAAAACAGACTATTTTTCTAAGTATTTCGATACATAAAAATTCACTTTAGGACGGGTAGTTTATGGCTTATGAGTTATAAGTAGGTTTTTAAAGTTTTGGTGATCGGAGTGGAGTGGTACAGTGTTATCCCGCGAAATTGTTGTCTACTACTCAGCTCATCTAAACTTTAAATACTTATAACACATAAGTTACTCACCCTATATTCGATTTTAATGTTTCGAAATACTTAAACAAATATTCTGCTTTGTAATATGAAATGAAAACTCTATGTTATCATTCAAAAGTAATAAAATTATAAGGATAAAAAATATTTGAAAATACAATTTTTTAATAAAAACGTTGTTTTGTAAACGACTTGAAACTATGTAAAATAATATTTTCAAAAACATTCACACTTTTTGAAATAAAAGTGTTCAATGATAAAAGAATCATCCTGGGTACACTCTGTTCTACGATATATACCGAGTGATCCAATTGACTGTTAAAGTTTTTGAAAATATTTTTAACATAATATAATAAATGTTTTTGAGTTGGGTACAGATACTATTTTATTCTAACTGATTTTGCGTAACGCTTAGTTTATCGCCTTAGAAACTAATAAAACGTAAAAATTACCTAATTCCCACTAGGTTTATATATTATATTGTACAATTAATGGTTACTTATTATACACTATTATTATACTGATTATATATATTTTATGATTCATACATTTTCTTCGAAGTGGAAAATATCGAGAAGTGTGCTATGTTTATGTCTCACGATCACTACTTTATAAGTACATTTTTAGATAATTTTAAGTCATTCAAAACACAATATTATCTACAAAATTACCCTCAAAATATTGATCCACATATCCGCTCTTCTAAACTTTAAATACTTATAGAAAATATAATGCCCGAAATTTGGTTTTTATAGATCGAAATACTCCGAAGACGATTCTGCTTCAAAATCTGAAATTAAAAATGTATGTTGTCGTTCAAAAGCGTAAAAACTTTTTTAAAAAAAACAATAACGATAAAAAAAATTATAAAAAAATGAAATGGCTTCCCAAGAGTCCAGTCGTTTTGGAATGACTTGAAATTATATTGTAAAATAAATATTTTGAAAAACGTTTGTATTTTCCAAAATAATGAGTGTGCCTTACGTTTAGCGACCTTGTACATAGTTATAAACAGATAGATTTAAGACTTAAGTAGTACTGCATATTTTTCCACTGTATAGTAATAATATTACGTTTAAATAGTTATATTGTACACATAACTTAGGATACAAAATAATCTTATAATAAAACACTCAACTCCACGATGTCCGGCTTGGGTGTACTCGGTGCACGCTTCCGAAGTAAATAGTCTCATTTTTTGTGACCATTTTTCGGAGCAATTTATTAGTATTTCATGTAATGTATTTGACGTAGGTAAATTTGTTTTTTGAATATTTTTTACCTAAAGCATTGAGTAAATTCTACGATTTTGGTCAAGCGGCGTTATAGATAGGCAAATCAGTTACACCACTGTTGTGAATAATAGTACTTCGATACTCATAATACAGTCACTTAGAGATTATTTATCTATTAATTTTTTTAGGTTGTACAGTTAGTCGTATGTTAATTAAATGTCTATTATATCTATTAGGATATTTAGGATATCTATTAATATATTATATTAGGAATTCAAAGATTGTGTATATGAACTAAAATTTAAGTATATAGCCATATAAGTAGTACATATTAGTCGTAGGACATGTTAAATAAAACATATTTATCAACTATAAATAGTTGTTAGTATTTTTGTCTTATTGTAAAATTGTGGAAATAACTCAAACAATAAAAATAAAACAATTGATGTAGGAAAACGTTTATACCCTCAACATTTATACCGTAGAAAAAATATTACATTTTTAATAGTAGATAAAAATGCACATGCATAACCGCGATAAATCACGCTGCGTGATTGAGAGTAAGCAACAGCCGCTGCCACTATTTCTCGGATGGATGACCACCGGGGTTCGTAGTACGCAAAAAACTTGCCACACATACACGTGTTCCTAACCGACCGTACCAACCGTTCCAACTCTACTGTACAAACCCCACCAACCTTACAGGCTAATGACCTCAGTCGTCGAAACCTTAAATATAATGAATAAAAAAATGTATTTGTATTTTGTATTTCCTATATTATTATGTTCAATAGAATAATATTAAAATGGTTAAATGACCATACAAGTACACAGATTTAAATATGTAATTTAACCATAGGTTAAAATATATCCTATAGCTATATAATTTCAAGCGATTTATTTTATAGGAAATTAATATAAAATGTTCATAGTTTTCAAACTTTTAAAAAATGTACATTCACTATACTCATACATAATATATAAAATTCGATATTTTCCGGTTAACAGAAAATGTATGAATCATAAAATATGTATTAATTAGTGACCGTTAATCGTATAATATAATATACCTATATAGTGTGAATATTAGGTACCTACTTTTTAGATTTTATTCATTTCTATGGTGATAAACAAAGCGTTACGCAAAATCGGTTAGACAATAAAAATATCTGCACCCAGCCCAAAAACATATTTGTGTTAAATTACATTATTGTAAATATGAAAAGCAATACTGCTAGAGGGAAGGGGGATGGTTTGAATTTAAAAAATGTACAATGCAATCTGATTATTTCATGGATTAGTTCCGTCTGCCGGGGGAAGATTTAGGCACGCGGCGGCCCCAAATAAATAGACAGAACAATATATTTTTTGATTATAAAATGCTATTTAATGTGGCAATACAAGTACACTGGGTGCACCCTCAAAGTATCCCATGCATCAAAATATCACTCGTTCAAAATGTCCCTCGTAAAAAATATCCCCGTTGAAAATATCCAATATACAAAATATCCCCAGTTATAGGTATATTATCCCTTAAATCGTATTTATATATTTTTTAAATAATTTTAAAAATTTTAATTACATTTTTTTAGTTTTTTGTAATGTATATCTCAACTTATTGTATTATCTTAAAATCAACATTATATTTTAAATAAAATATACATAAAAGATATTTTTTTTTAAATTGAAAAATTACACATGGCCTCAGGTTTTCAATCAAATTCACATTCCTTGAGACTGAGGGTATTTACTATTTATAGCTTATTAGTTCAACCCATAATATAGTGCTCACACATGAATATAGTTTTGGCTCACAGAAATCAAATATTTTTTTGATCATTTAAATGGTTGATATTATTTACAGATTATATTAGTATATTATAATTATTAATTAGAAGAAAATATGTCATATAAATGTTTTTACAAATATAATTTTTAAAACAACAAAAACTAAAAACAAATACTTATGAACAAAATTACAGTGATTACTTTTATTTAAATTGAACCCTCGTGCCAAAATCAATAACAAAAAGCGTTTTTTTTTGTATTATTTATTATTTATAAATGCGCCTCAACTACCGGGGTTATTACTTATTGGTGTTTCTAAAAAAAAAAAATTACATTTTATAATTTTTAAAGTACATTACGAATAAAGTTGTATACAAAGTATTTTAAATATGGTACATTGATGGATCAACATTTATTAATATTAAAATGCATATTATAAAATATGAAGTATGTACATTATTAATTTTTGTACTTTGTTTCCTAAAACTTATTACGTAGAAAAAAGTAGATAAGACATACTACTGTAAGTACGTATTGGTGAATATAATAATTCAAAAATTGACGATTTCGAGTTATACATATAATTATATTTTCTTATGGTAAAAATAGCATTCCTTACAATGCGCTATATAGTATATTATGTCGTACTATGAAAATTGAATGCGTTAGACTCTATAAAATAGTACTTATAACATTAAAGGAAAATAATAAATATTCAACTCATGTCTTTGTGTATTATTTTGAGATATTATTGTAAAGCACAAACGTATGTTTAAAATTTACAAAGATATAATATGTACCTATATATATAATTATAATTATCTGTATTTTGGTTCAGGCAATTTGCTATTATTTTTTTTTTTAATTTGTATTAAATTACAAATTTCAATGGATTATAATGAGTAGGTATACACCATACTAATATTGTAAACATAACAATAAATTCAAATTATTTATAAATGTTTTTTAATATTTAAATATATTTACTAAAAGGACTACGTTTAACACACAATATTTTAGATTCTGAGCGGAACAAAAGAATGTATTGGTTTTACAAAGATGTGTGTTTTTTTCTGTCTGTCAGCGACATTTCGGATAGTAAGCATGCTTCGATTTTTTGATATCAGCATCTTTTCTGATAGAAAAGTGAACCTAGTTCGTATTTTTGGGAAGACAAAATTGAAAATTCCAACTAGTTTTAGAAAGTGTCGAGAAAAACTACCGAAAAATTACGAAAACCCGCTAAAAATGGGATTTTTATTTTTAACGCTTTGTTTATCACCATAGCAATAATAATATTATAAAGACTATACGCTAACCGCTCAAAATCGCTTTTCGTTCACAATGGTTTATCGTTGTAATCAAATATAACACATCCATTACAAATACTGTACAGCAGAGGGGTACCCACTTGTCCACCTTTTTATTTTTATTTTTAGTTTTTTCGTTTTTACTTCTACATTCTAATAAGTATTTTGAAGTAAATATTTAAATGCAATAGTGTATTATAGAAATTAGAAAAAAGTTGTTTAATCAATGAAAACAATTTTCAATAGTATTTAAATGTTATACACATTTAATAATAATATAATACCAAAATTTCAAAAATGTATAAAAATACTTTTTTATCTATCAATGATTTAAGATAATATTAAAAACTTTAAAAAGTTATTTGCTCGAAATCATACATTTTTGGATGCTACACTATAAAATTTAATAATATCTGCTCGCAGTGCGAATTTTATCATTATAATAATTGTTGTTTTTCACAAGACTTACCTATCGAAAACGTCTGATATGACAATGTATACGATATGAAAGACAGTGTACCACATAATTAAAATATTGTTTTTCGTATAAATTCGAGTAACCGCTAACCACTAACCAATATTAGTATAATTATTCAAATTCACCGAATCTGCAGTCTTCTATCATAACAATAAATGTGTGTGCGTGTTGTGCGCAGAGCTGTTGGAACTGCGGCCGGAAGGCGAACGAGACGTGCAGCGGGTGCAACACGGCGCAGTATTGCAGTTCGTTCTGCCAGCACAAGGACTGGGAGACGCACCACCAGACGTGTTGCGTGCACTCGGCCGCGGCGGCCACCGCGGCCACCGTCGACGCGGCCTCGTCGCCCGGCAAGAGACACCACCATCAGCAGCCGCAGCCGCTGCCACCGTCGTCGTCATCGTCGTCAGCCGCAGCCGCCTCGTCGTCGGCGGCGGCAGACGATCTGTCCGCAAACCGAGCGCAATCGGCGGTGGCCCCCGACACGCCGTCGTTGTCGTCGTCGTCGTCGCTTAAGGCAGACGAACATGCGTCGTCGGTCGCCGCTGCCACCGTGGCGGCGGCGGCGGCGGTGGCGGCGATCACGACGAACACCGTCACGACCACTTCTTCGACCACTACGACGACGACGACCACCGCGGCCGCCGGACCGAAACAACAATAGCAACTCGGCGGCGGCGACGCGGACGACGACGGCGACGACGACTGCGACCCAGCCGCCGGACCCGCCTCCACCCGTCGCCGTCACCGACGCCGCCACCATCATCACCGCCAAAACCTGCACCGCAGACGAGTCGAAGCGGGCCTTCTGGCCTGCAGCACCACCGGCCTCGTACCGCGCGGGGAATACTACCTGCAGTAGGGGTGGTGGAACCACGACCGGAGTTTAGAAACCATTAACTAGGTATATGAGATTATAATATTATTATGATCAAAATTCCCGAGACGAAAAATTCTATGCGTTGGGTTAGTATAGTATAGTTTTACGTACCGACTGGTATCGGAGTCCGAGGCCGATATGGGCCCGCGGTACGTTTCGCCGGTAAACAGCAAGTCAAAACCTTTCGAACCGATACGTATCGGGTGCGCTCCAATTATTCCTTACTCGAAAATCATGATAATGTACGCAGCACGCTCATCAAAGCCATAAATTAAAGCTGTGGCTTGGTGCAAGAAGGGACAATGTCATATTTTGCAGACAATGTTCAGGAATTTAAAATATTAATTGGCCAATTTTTAAAATTTACATAAATATCTTAAATTCTATGTTGGATCTCTAAAAATGCTGTTACTTAATTATATATTTCGTTTTTATTTCACTGTATGACTCTCATTTTTTTTTAATTATAAAATATATGTAAGTTTTAGTTTGACATTGGCCCACCAGAAAAAAATAATAAAATTACTTAGGTTTGACATTGGTCAAAAGCTACAATTTAAAATAAACAATTTTTAATAATTAAATAACTTGACTTTTTTTATGAAAACCTAACAATAATATTAAATTGAGCATAATATGTTAGTAACTTCTACATTAATAAACTTTATTAATTGATTTCGAGACGGCTATAGATAATATGTGACCAATGTCGACTTAAAGGCCCACAATAAATCGATTATGGTCAAAAAGGCCAATGTCATATCTAATTTGATCATACAGCACAAGAGACATTGGCCCTTTTAACACAAGTGACGTAAACAAATTTTAATGACGTCACAGGTCAAATAATCTCAATTTTGTCAAAATGTGACATTGCACCAAGCCACAAGTACAGCTTTCGTGTACTCCGCTCCCTCCGACGAATGATTAATATAATATGTGATATCATTCAAATACTGCCCTGTAGGCCGAACGTGGATATTATGCTGAAAAAAATAATAAACCCTTTTCGATTTTTACCCGCTCGAAATTTTTTCTCAGTTTTATGTATTTGGAATATTATTATCATATTATATTATTGTCGACCTTATTCATTTAGTAGCTTTGGCGAATTCCACTCATATCGCATTTAACGAACACACTTATAGTCTATAAGATGGGTATAATGGGTATAATATGTAACAATGCGTGTAACAAGTAGAACTGACAAATTGAATAACTTTTGTTCTAATCAATACATTTTTTATATTTATAATATATTGACGGCTGCGCTACATGTATAATATAACATTTTTACTATCATTTTTAATACAGAAAAAAAAAATTAAAATTAAAATCAGAACTAATTTTTTTTTAAAAAATTCAATATACTATATAGGTATAGTAAAGTAGTAAATTTGTAAATCTAATTTTTAGAAAACTTTTGATCGTAAAAATATTTATGTAGGACAAGCGTGGTCTATTTTTTATGATTGTATAAAAAAAATGTCAAAATATTTTGAAGTAAGACTCATAATTTCAAAAGTAATAACTTTCGTTAAAAAATTACAATTATTTAATTAGGTAGGTTAAAATTTAAAATTTCCCATAAAATATATGTATAAAAAAAGTTTTAATTTTTTGAATTTAAAATGTTTTTACGACTGGATCAACTTTATTTAACATAAATAATGAGATTTCGAAAAATCGTAAAAAACTAATTGCATGATTTAAATAAATGTTTTTACAGTCAAAAGTTTTCTAAAAACCAGATTTACAAATTGATTATTTTGAATTATTCAAAAGAAATTTAATTCAGAATTTATATTTTTACCATCAGTATTTTAAAATTAAATAAATATAAAAAGTGTTGTAATATTATAGCATTGCAGTAACGCAAAAATCAATAAATTATAATATATAAGAAACATTAAAAAAATCAGTAAAAAATGTATTTCATTTGTCGGGTCTTCGTGTTACACTGCAGCGTATGTAATAAAACAAACAATGAATCATAATATTATATTCCATTTTTACTCTCTCTCTCTCTTTCCCTGTATAATAATAATAATTATAATATGTGTCATCTTGATTTGACAAATGCTTCGAAATAATAATTACAAATAAGCAGATTTGCCATTTTACTTATAAAAAGTCGTATTGAATTCAAAAACAAAAACACTGCATACATATATAAGGGTACTTTAGTTAGGCTTTTATAATATATATATATATATATATATGGGTAGTATATAGACCATTTATAGAATAGCTAATAATATAATATTATGGGATAATAATATGTTATTTAATTCGTGGCCTATCCTGGAGCGGTGGTTGGCTTCAGTCACAAAACGTGTTGTGAAGTCAAGCATCAGCTAGTGCCACTAGTTTCCGGATACTGACAATAATCCTCCCTAAATCTACACACGTGTTCTAACCAACCGTACCCGATGGCCTATTGTGTTGACGCGAGTTAATTAATAATAATAATGAAAAAAAACATTTATTAGTTTTTAAATCTCAGAAAAAAGGTATAACCTCGAAATATAAGTGCTGTGCACGATTTTTTTTGCGATTTAATTATTAAAATATTTTTTTAACCACTTGGAAAGCTTTTTTTTGTCATTCATTAAATTCAAAATGTTTCAGCACATTACATGCTATTACAAGATTATCTGGTGTAGTAGGTACCGAACTCGATCTATGTTGAAAACTGATGACAAGCTTATTAGATTTAAATTTTAAATATTCAAACAAAACGTATAGGACGAGTTATTAGGAAGACAATTTTAAAAAAGTCGCCCGATCGATTTCAAGTAGACATATTAACGAATTCAAATCAGTTTTCAGAAGTCTTGTAAATGTTCCATTGTAAATTTCAATATTATTAGTTACAATATTAGTCTGTGGTATTATGATAATGATGACGTGCACGAGTTGATAGGTATTTTTAGTGGTAATTTAGTGGTTGATCTTCGGCTTTACTTGAGTCTGGTATAGAAGATCTCGCGGTAGACGTGGTTTTAACCACCGATTTTTCGCTTTGTTTCTCAGGTCGTGGACCCGTGCGCCGTCGGATGTATTGAGGTTTGCGTGAAAGTTTTTGAATTGTATTTTTATCCAGTCTTGGAGAAGATAGATTTCCGTATATCGTTGTGAATTTGTCTGTTCCTCGTGAACCATATGGGGCCTTTGGACATATTTTTAAAAATTTGTTTTGAACAGTACACGGACTTTGATGATTTTCGTAGAACAAGCTGCTGCCCAGATTGGGCAGGCATATAAATGATTAATGGCCGGATTATTGGGGTGTACCGCGGTAGGATAGACGATTTTATTTGGGGTGTTGATTTAAAGTTAACTGAGAGATAAAGTGTGTTCATTGGCCTTGGGTGAGTAATACTCACTGAGTATGTTGATACCATTTTATTTTGTTAGGTGTTTATTGAAATATTTTTTTTCTGCGCGTAGACTGGATTTAGTTTGTTTATCAATTATATTTATATAGACTGCAATTTTAAGCACACGCGGAAAATTACAATATTTTTCATGATATTTATTTGGCTGAATGTAATTTCCTACACGAGAGTGGCAGGTACATATGCTAGTTTCTAAACGGCGGAAATAATTAAATATGTATATTATACACAATTAAATATGTAGGTATATACGAATTTTTAAAAAATAAATATATGATGATTAAAAAATATAATAAAAATCGTGTAACGCATTTTCACAAATAAATATAAAATATTATGATGATCAAAAAATATAATAAAAATCGCATAGCGCGTTTTCACAAACATAATCAAAATATAAAAATTAATGTAAACGGCTGGTCTCACATTAATTAAATTTGGTACAGAGATAGATTAGACCTCTGGGCAGGAGATAGGTTAATTTAAAAAGAGTAAATTAGAGGTCCAACCCGTGGAGGGGCTCAAATAACAGGGATTTTGAGATATACGATGTAAATAGTTGTTTATAAATGGTTGCTATGGGTTTCAATAAAAATTGTTATTATTAAAACGATACACATTTTGGTGCTGTGGCACTTTTATGTGATTTAGTACAGAATTTCTCAAAACAATTTTAGTGGTTTTACGATAGTGTTTATTTTGTTTTATTTTTTTTTCCTGTATACGAAATTTCCGCCAGAAAGAGTGCTTCGATTACAACATTATATACTATATGTAGTATCTTAACTTTTAGCTAATTGGATCAAGATGGTACTTTAATGAGTTCAATTTTCGATTTGCTCAATAGTTGTTTAATGCCACGGGAAAAACCACCGACAAATTACAAAAAACCACTAAAAATGGGATTTTAATTTCTAACACTTTGTTTATCACCGTAGAAACGCATAAAAATAAAAATAACGTTTTTAGTTATTTTGTTGTAATTTATAATATTAATTCAACTTATAGGCTATAATAAAACATAATAACAATATAAAATACCGAGATTATTATTTTACTATATGTATAGATAGATGTATAAACATATATAAAAATTTAAAAAATATTTTGATATATTATATGTATACATATGCAAATAATTTTTCTTATTAGTCCCCCCCCCCCCCCCATTGAAAATATCTGTGTACGCTATTTCAATGCACAATAGCAATACAAATCTGAATGGACTTTTTCCTTTAATTTCGAATGATCAACATTTAAAATTTCATAAATTTTAAATATTCGAGCAAAATGTATAGGAGTTTGGGAACAACATTTTAAAAAAAATTGCACGATCGATCTTATGTAAACATATTACTCAAGTAGACGAATTCAATTCAGTTTTCAGAAGTCTTATCGCGCCTTATCAGGTCCATCGATATGATGGACAAAATATTGGTACATTTTGGTTGAAAAAATTTTCATTTACCCTTAATTTATCATTACACTATATACAGTGAAACCTCTATAATTCGAACGTTTATAAGTCAAATTAATCGATGCCTTACTCCATGAAATGTTTTGGCTCCTGCATTTCAATATGTAGGTACATACAATTTTTTCCGCGACTCATACTCTTTTGCGAAAGTTTAAGTAATATTTCTACGACATTGTGGTTTCGGTTACTTAAACGGTTTCATTTAAAATTGTTACCTATATTACCTATAGGCAGTCATAGGTACTCTAAAAACTTTTATAGAGCGATTTTCTAGGTGATAGTAACAATTTAAAGCAAATTTGACGATTCCTGTATAATACATATGCATATAGGTGTACGTAAATGGAAACTGATTTTACCTAGGGTGTGCATATATAGGTCCTTGCAAGGGCGACATTTTGGCCGTCAACAGTCGTTGACACGGACCGGCTAGGTACCTATATAAGTCCATAAAATTGTAAGACTCAATCCGACTTGACCAATATTATAAATACCTAAACTATTAATATTGATAACCCGATTTTAAAGTGAAGAAGTTAAAGAAAATTGAAAGTCACGAGAGCATTACTTTTGGAATATTTACGTTATTTTCTTATTGCAGGCCATGAACTTTGTCAGCATTCAATACACAACCGAGCCAAACAAATTACTTAAAATGACCAGAGTATAAAAAAAAAAAAAACAATATTATACTCTATAATATACAGTGGATCCTCGACAGTTCGAACGTTCACAACTTACAAGTCAAATTTTGGATGACTCAGAGGAATGCTTCGGCCCATGCATTTCAATAATATTATGTACATACAATTTTTTCTATGACTCGAGTTTTCGATAAGACGAATTTTCTTTTTGTCCCCAACCAATCCGAGTTATAGAGGTATCACCATACGCATAGAAAATCTCGACCGAGCAACAACTTTGTTTTGTGCCTATATAGGCGTTTGTCGGTTTTAACCTCCAAACTATATTGCAGGGCTGGAAGTGATTAAAACTATTTAAAAAATTGACTAAAAAATGACATATATAAATTTGTTTCATAACAAATTAGTAATTACAGTTAGTAAATATAATTTGTCTTTGAATCCCTACGTATAATTAAATTGATTCTAACTCGCTAATTTCCGTAGAAATTACAGCAAATAATGGTTATAATAAACACAAGTTGTAATATTAAATAATTAAATCATATTACCTTTTTAAATGTCTATAATATAGAATAATAATAAAGATCATTGTTTAGGAGCTTTCTTTATTTTAATTGAGATAATTATAATGATAATGCCAATTTTTTTTTTTTTAACGAAATAAAATCAGAATAAAAATATAAAGCTACAAACGCATTTCTTTATGTACTTGTACAAAGTAATTTAAATTTTGGTAAATTTTGTAAGTGACTAAAGTGACTCAATTTTAAAAAGGTGACTTTTAGTTAAAAAAAAAAAAGTCTAGTTACTTCTAGCCCTGATATTGTAAATAAGAACAAACCGTTTCGAGCATGTCTATTGTCTATATTGAGTTTCTAAGCGTATAATAGAGCTAACCCATACGACTAGAATAATTATTATTAAAAATAAAAACGAAAAACTT
This sequence comes from Acyrthosiphon pisum, assembly GCF_005508785.2. Classification (NCBI taxonomy): domain Eukaryota; kingdom Metazoa; phylum Arthropoda; class Insecta; order Hemiptera; family Aphididae; genus Acyrthosiphon; species Acyrthosiphon pisum. The sequence continues at coordinate 25,347,064 of NC_042495.1, forward strand.
TGTTGTATAAATTATAATTATTATAATATTACGAAATTAATTATTAATTTTGTGTATTATTTTATTTTCTAAAATGTAGTATATAATAATATTATACCCGTAGAGCGCAGATAAGACGCATAACACATTATTTTGTGTCGTTATTGTATCTGTCGGAATAACAGTTCATAGGACCATAACATATTATTTATACAAATACTGTTCAATGTGTACAACAGTTTGATAATTCGTTTCGAAAAATAATATTACATGCTTTGTACGCTCAGAGAGCTAGAGTTTAAGTTATCGCCACCTGTTGGAAGCACAGCGACCGTACAAAAGCTGCATAACTGTTTGTATTGCTTCTCAAAATTCCACTTGCCCACAGCAGTATTTCCTTCGAAAAAAATAAAAAATTCTACTCCCAAGTCACCGTCATTATAGGCATATAATATCGTAATATTTTAAGATAACATTTAAGTATATAACACATGTACACACTCTTGCAGCAGTATGTGTCACACATATTCGGCTATATACTGTAGGCAAAGCCGGGCAAGTGAATAAATGTTGTTTAACTCGTCAAGTTAAGTTATTTTAAAATGATAAAGTTGAGTTAATTTTAAAGTAACTCATATTTATTTCGTTGACTTTGAAAAAAAAAGTAACTTAACTTAGTTTAAAGTTAAAATTTTCTAATTTGCAAATATGAAAAATTCTAGACCCATATAGTTCATTAGATAGTTTTTCTTTACGGTCAAGAAAATTACTAGGGAAATTTAAAATAATACATCAAAATAAAAACCTCATTCGAAAATTTGCATTATTCTTCGTACAAAAATATTAACTTAACATAGATACTTTTGAATAAAATTAACTTGAAGTTAACACGTTTATCTTAAAAAAAAAGGTAACTTATTAAGTTAAAAGTTAATTTGAAAAAATAGTAACGCTGTAACTTAATTTTAACTTTTAACTCGTTAATGCCCAGCCTTGACTATAGGTATATAATACATATACAATATTTACTACGAATGATATTTATGTTAGGTATATAATAATAGGTTAATAATAACCTATTCACTTTTACTTAATTACGTATGATAATCTTTCCATTTTATGTCTCGGGATTAAGATTATAGCAATTATTGTGTTATTTCTATTATTATTATTATTATTATTATTATTATTATTATTATGTGTTATTACTATTATTACTTACCTATTACTATTATTATTATTATTATAATTATTAGTCGTTGATCTCGTTTTTAAGCTTTTTTTTTCTCACATTTGTTGTAATATCTATACAGAACAATAATGCAATATATAACGGCACCGTTATTTCTATAGTCTAGTCAATTTTGTCGTCGACCCGTTCGAAGCAGAAAAGTGCGCACATCACATTTTTTCATTTTTTTTTTTTTTTTATCAATACTGTAAATATAAAATATTACTATTATAGACGTAAACATATAAACAATATTATGCAATTATTATTAGTGTTTATTACTAATAAAGGATATTCGTCGATATTATATTATAACAATATGTGTATGGTGCGATTTCCAGCTAATGAATATATTACAAAGGCTTATTATGTACCTACCATTATAGATTTATTGCTGCTGATCACCAAAAGGCCAGCTTCACCGTCGATGGTAAGCACCTATACTCAGCGGTCCATAAAAATGCCTTGTCCATACCAGAGACTGCATGGAACCTTGCCGAAAAGAACCGGTTTTCGTTGAACCAAACCCTTTGAACAGGTATTTGGAACCGAAACCCTTATTTAAATTGATTTTATTACCGGAACCCTTTTTTAAATTCATTTAAAAACGGGAACATTACCTGAACTGATACTTTTAATTTACAATTTTTTTTACATAAGTATAAAACCAAAACAGGTAACAATGTTTTTATTTTTTAAGAACCGAAAAGAAACCGAAACCTACATTATAGTTTTTATGGGAACCGAACAAGAACTGGAACCGTAAAAATCATCAAAGTATTATACCTATAATAAGTACCCAATGTACGATCTTATTATATTCAATATGGGGTATTTAGCCCACTCCATATGGAAATATGGTATTCTCTGGTATATAAGATGTCACGGGAAGACCAGACAGAAAAAAATGATGCTACTTAAACGTATGGCAAAATTTGTTAAAATTATATGATTAGTACTTAAATGATTTAAGAAATAAACTCATGTCAGCAAATTCCCAAAAAAAATAATGTTCTGAAAAGAATTATTACGTTCCAAATTAATTTAATGAAAAAAATATTGATATTTAAAAAAAATTCTAAAACATAAACTGCCTACTTGCAGACTTAGATAAATGTTTTTACCTTCAAAACTGTTATTGTATTATACGTGTAACGCAAGTGACTATAAATTTTATGTATATAAAAAAAATATATATATATCGATATTAGAACATAAGTTATTTCATCTGTCAGGTCATCCTGTATAACCTTTAGTATGATATGGGAGTTACGATGTAGAGTGAGGGAGAAAAGAAACAAAGTTACAGTACCAAGTAAAATGTATACAGTTCCTTATGCAGGCTATTAAAGTCATAAAGAAATGCGCATGAATAAAAGAATAATAATATGTTATAGGTACAAAATACGAATATTGATTACAAGACGGCGCGTTGTGTATGTAATTTACATACAACGTAACCCACTTCAACCTAACCATATTATTATTGTACAATATGATACCCTTGGTCCTTACAGTGGCAAGTGGCTCGTCTTTGTAGCCGAATAAATTGACGAATTTAGAGGGGGGGGGGCAAAGTGGTAAATCCATTATAGTCGGAATAAAGTCATATCTCAAAAATGTAATACCTAACAGTTTCACATGGGAAAAATTATTTTAATTCTATTAATATACCTAATATTATTGTACCTATTACAAGAATAACAAATGGTTGTATCAATATTATAATATAAATGTTATAAGTTCAAGATCAAAGCACCTCTTTGTTAAGTATCATAATATGTTGTATTAATAAATATTTTCTCAAAAGTACCTACTACCTAATAATTTTTTTAAGGTAAAGGATTTTTACATACCTACATAATTATTTATAATTATTATTTTGTATTTAAGAGTTATTGATCTTAAATGTTATAAGACAAGTTACACATTTGAATGTTATAAATAATATTATTATAACAAATTTTATTGAATTTCAAGTGGCGTAAATCAATAAATATATTTTTTTTTCCAACCGGAAGTAATTACATACGTCAAACTGAAATCAGATTTATTATAAAAAAAAATGTGAAATGGTACTTAAATTATTATCTTAGGCATATAAAAATAAACTCTACAATATTAAGAATAATATAAGATTGAAATAAGAAAAATGTATTAAAAATCCTATTTATAATAACTAAATATTACATTCAGTTATGAAGAAGAGAAAGACAGTTCTATATGAGCAATCCGCATCATTCTTGTAAGGGGCATAGTGGTCAGTGGAAATAGTTATTCTGTGATAAAAAAGTAAGGACTTTGAATTTAAAGCAACTTACTTAGTAATATAGGCTGACAGATCGTCTTCGCACAGAATTGTTTCTCCTAAGTAATTAATTATCATTTTTCAAATCTAACACACTACATATTACAGTGACTTAGGTACTCGAAATTATGAGGTAGGGACACTCGAGGCCTACTGTACAGTGTATACAGCAGAGCAGTTACTGTCAGAGAGATAATGAAAATCTATTGAAAAAAGAAACTAGGTACTTCCCTCAACAATCATATTCAAATCATCATAACACAGATAATTTTAGTTCTAAAATTACTATTAAACAGCGGTTCCCAACCTTTTTTTCCTTCTGTGCCCCTAAGCTTAATATTTTTCTAGTTTGTACCCCTCTTTATATTTTTAAAAATTTTTCCCATAACCACTCTTAAAACATTTAATTAAAAATAACAATAATATAATATAATGTAATAATGTATATATTTTTATATTGAGTAATAAGACACATCAAAAAATTACTTATTTTTCTTATTTAATAAACAAAAAATTTAAATGAAAATAATTAGTGAGATCCTTGACATTGTTTCAAATTACATAGTCTTTTAATATCAGGTTTAAATGATGCGAGATATAATCTTAAATCTTGAATGAGTACTCATTATGTCTTGGCATAAAGCTTTAAATATTCTAGAATTTGTAAACCTTGCTTTTATAAAATTAACTAATTTAACAGCTTCATCAAGAACGAGTTTTAGTTCCCCTGGAAGGTTATTAGATACTAAAATCTTTTGATGAATACAACAATGACTGCAGTTTATATTAGGAACTATTTTCATAACGCGCCATAGAAGACCAGAATGTATTACCTGCCAAAGTTCAATACACACCAACACCACAACCTACCAAATAATAATATTATATAATCTATAATAAGATAGTATTCTATACTCTGTAATCCACTTCTATAAGATAAGAAAAATTTTTTATTTGTGTGACGCAAGTTTTCATTATTTATAACGTATATTGCATATTTCCGAAACGAATAGTTTTAAATTAACCGAATTCAATTTTTTTTTGCGTACCCCTTGAGATCATCGCGAGTACCCCTAGGGGTACCCGTACCCTCGGTTGAGAACATCTGCAGTATTAAGTATTATTAGTAACAATAACCTAAGAAATAATACATTTTAAGGCAGTATAAGTAACAGAAACGATTGGGTAATGAATATTTTGGACATTGGACAGCACAGTTTGGATAATAATATTATATAAAATTATAATTATACATTGGTCAAAAAATAGATAAGACTGTAAGAGAATAGTTTCATTTTAATACTTGCTGTGAACAATTAGAATATTTTGTCTGATGGCAAATCGAGTTAATTGTTGCAATGTATTGTTGGAAATAGAGAAAATATAAAATACTTGCATACAAGAACCGACAAAAGTATATTAAATGCTTATGTTTAAAAAAAATATATATATATGTATTCAAACACACAAAAATTGCTTTTTTGCTAATAATAAAAACATATAAAAATAAATATGAAAAAAGTATAATATTAATTAAAAAGCATATAAAAATAAAAGGCAACAAGTTAAAAAAAAAAATACAAAAATAAATACTGACAAACACAAAATTATTTAATAACAAGTCATTATAATTATAGAAATTAAACAAAATTATACAAAATTTGGGGATAGTTCCCATTTTACAGTAGCATTTCAGGATCTTTAGACATATTATCTGAAGGGCAATATCAATATTAATAAACCAGCATTATTATAACAATAAACCATATTCCACAAAACTGTTGGCTGAAGTAAAAAGCTCATAGCAGAAATATACTTCAGTTCAACACACTATATTATCCACAATTTACACAAAAAATATAAAATAAGCAAAAAAAAAGAAAACCAACATCACCTTGTATCACCAATGCTTGTAACAAATAGATAAATCAACATTTATTATTATATTTTGTACAGTACTTAGATGTTTAGTAGTTTAATACCTAGCATTAAAGTAGCATATTTCTCATCATATTAATTTATATTATATTACTTACAATAATAACTAAAAATTAAATACCTAGTAATATTAAAAACATGTAATTCGGTTTTATTATTGTAAATTAACTATTAGACCTACCTATTCACTCATTATTAAGCAATAAGCATATTGATTTAAAATCTAAATGTCTAATAAATAATAATATTATATTTATGTAATAGCGAAAAGACATAGGTACAAGGTAGGCGCATAATAAATACAGTAGGAATTTTTATATTTTCTACATATTCATAATAAATGTACAACTAGTTGTTAATATACAGTCTAGTTTTAAATTTATTTTATTAAAGTATTCAATTTAATGTCTAAATATAATTATTTATAAAAAAAAAAAAAAGTACACTCATAAAGTTTAAATTTTATATTGCATAATTATGTAATTTGATTCTATTGTTAATTTTATACAAAATTATTTTATAATATAATGAGAACATAACATAAAAAGTTATAGGGGATGAAAACAGCTACAGTTAAACCATTGTATAAATCAGGAATTAATGATAACATGTCTAATTACAGACCAATATCTATGCTTTGCAATTTCTCTAAGATTCTTGAAAAAGTAGTTAAGTCTAGACTAATCTCTTCCTTAGAAAAATATAAACTTTTATCCCAATTTCAAATTGGCTTTCGACCGGGCAGGAGTACCATCAATGCTTTATATTCAACAACACAATTTATTTATGAAAAATTAGACAGTAATGAAAAAATTATAGCAATATTTTTAGAGTCGGCTAAAGCTTTCGATACTGTAGACCATGGGGAATTGATTAATATTTTGCCAGGTTTTGGAATAAATGGGAAAAGTCTAAGCTGGTTCTCTAGCTATCTGTAAAATAAAACACAGTTAGTTTCAGTAGATAACAAATTAATTAGTAAAGGAAAAATTGATTGTGGTGACCCACAGGGCAGTGTGTTAGGACCAATTTTATTAATCTTATATATTAATACTATTTGTGACTTAAATACAGGTGGATTAGTAGTTACCTATGCTGATGACACTTGCCATCTTTTTTCGGGAAAGTCTTGGGAAACTGTAAAAGAAAAAACTAAAATAGGTTTAAATAAAGTATTCCAAGAGTTAAACAGTAAAAAACTAACCTTAAACATTAAAAAAACAAATGTTATTGCTTTCTCTATCAATAACACCATAATTCCCATAAACAATATTCTTATACATACATGTGGTAATATTAACTCTAATACTTGCAAATGTTAAGAAATAATAAGGGTAACACGTATAAAGTATTTGGGTGTTATTATTGATTCTAATTTGAGATGGAATATTCATATTGATAATACAGTAATGCGCTTGAGATCAGTCATTTTCAAATTCTATAAATTGAACAAAATTCTACCTATGGAAGTCATGCGTACTGTATATGAAGCTCTGTATAAGTCTATTATGCAATATGGTTTGATAATCTGGGGAGGATGTGCGGAAAATGCAATTAGACCTCTAATAGTTCAACAGAACTCAGCAGTGAGAATATGTTTAGACAAAAAAGAGAGACAAGGCTCATCTTCGCTTAATTACAAAACTTTAAGAGTGTTGCCAGTTAAAGTGCTGTATAAGTTTTTTGCAATTGTTAATATTTCTAAACAGTGTATACATAAATCTGAAAACAAAAGAGAATTCAGGGCATATGATGTTAGTTTTAAGTACACAAATAAACGATTCAGCCAAAGATTTATTAATTACTTAGGTCTTAGGTCCAGTTATGTATAACTCTTTACCTTTAAATATTAAAAAAAATATTCTTGAACATTATACTTCAACATTTAATAATATTAAATCCATTAAAATTATTGTTAAAAATTGGTTATTAAGTGAATCTGTGTAAATGAAAACTTTAATATAATATGATATGTGTAAAACCTTATTTTTAGTATATTTGTCAACATGTACAATTAATTTATTTTATTTACTAGTTATAATTGTATACTGTAACTCATTTAACACACCAAAAGCTTTGCTTATTGGGTTAAATTAATCAAGTTGTCATTTTTCATATAATATATCGTAACATGCAATGTATAATTTGATAAATAAAAAAAAAAAAATTGCCTAGGAAAAACAATTCTGTGCTAAGAAGATCTGTCAGCCTATATTACTAAGTAAGTTGATTTAAATTCAAATTCCTTACTTTTTTTATCACAGAATAACTATATCCATTGACCACTATGTCCCAATCTCAATATGTACCACAGTCTATGCTGCTAATGAGCCCCTTACAAGAGTGATGCGGATTGCTAATATAGAACTGTCTTTCTCTTCATAACTGAATGTAATTTAGTTATTATAAATAGGATTTTTCTTATTTCAATCTTATATTATTCTTAATATTGTAGAGTTTATTTTTATATGCCTAAGATAATAATTTAAGTACCATTTTACCTTTTATTTTATTGTAAATCTGATTTCAGTTTGACTTATGTAATTATTTCTGTTTGGAGAAAAAAATATTTTTTGATTTACGCCACATAAAATTTAATAAAATTTGTTTTGATAATATTATTTATAACATTCAAATGTATAACTTGTCTTATGACATTTAAGATCAATATCTCTTAAATACAAAATAATATGTGGGTATGTAAATATATGTTTTTATTGCATGTTTTGACTAGGTAATTGATACATTTTAGGTACGTAGTACCTACTTTACATTAAAGAAACTATTAGGTAGTAGGTACTTATAATATTTATTAATACAACAAATTATGATATTTAACAAAAAGGTGCTTTGATCTTGAACTTTATAATATTTATTTATAATATTGATACAAATACTAGTTATTCTTATAATACTAGGTACAATAATATTATATTAATAAAATTTAAATAATTTTTCCCATGTGAAACTGTTAGGTATTACATACTTACAACTGTAAGGGCCAAGGGTGTCATCAGTGGCGTGCTCAGGGGGGGAGGTCAAGGGTTATTCCCCCCCCCCACATTGTGTTTTTTTGCGGACCTACAGACAACCACTTATTAGTTTTTTGAGCTGTTTAGAGTCATTAATTTTTTATTAATTTTATTCGTTGAGTCAACAAGCTTGAAATGTAATACGAGGCTCTTAATATATTCTTATACAATAGCAGTTGAAAAATATATAAATACAGTCACAATTTTTTTTATAAGCATTTAGTTCGAATTTTGACCAATTTCGAAAAACTGACGAAAATTTGCAAATTATTTTGAGTTAGAAATTCATAAAAATTTTATTTTTAAGTCTTACTATCTAAGATTCGATAATTTAATACAAGATTCCTCATAAGTTTGTCGACCTCTATCAAAAAAAAATGATTACCGGAAAGTCAAATTAAATTTTTATGAGCGTTTGAAATTCATATTTTTACAACATTTGATGAATATCAAAATAGGTTGAAAATGATTCGGCATCCACTCGACTTATTGTCTGTGGTTGAATGACCGACATTACTATTCATTGCTATTCTATGTTATGTACTCACAACAATACTGATGGTATACCTATTAATCTATTTGTCTTCAAAAATCTCGATGCGATAGTAATTACCAAAATAATAAGAGGTGCACTCGTAATTTAAGCGATGAAGATAATCGTAACAGATGTACTGAAGTAATGTTTGGAATCCTCGGCGTGATAACTACTATATTAAATTATAATTATAACCCAACTACCCAAGATCCAGTCATTAACGAGTTATTAAGTCAAAGAAAAATCGATTTCAACTTTCTAACTTAGTATCATACTCGTGTTTTTTATTTACTTAGATACTACGAGTATAAATAACAAGTAAGTTTTAAATTAAGTCTCCCGCTTTAAATTAAATAGTTAAGACAGTTAAGTTATCATAATGTTATTTTTATTTGTTTTAACTTTTAACTTTTTAAGCTTAATAACATTTTTAGTGAAATACAAAGTACCTCATAAGTTGTTCCTACAGAAATTATTACAAAATATTAAAAATACTTAATTAATTTTTTTGGATAGTGTTTAAATTACAAATTTTACGAAATTCATAAAATTTACGAAAAATTGCAAGATATTTTAACTCTAACCACCTTAGACTTGAAAATGTGTACAAAATTTCGTATAAGTTTATTTAATGGAAGTTAAAAAAAAATAAATATTATTAAGTCAAAAAATAACAATTTTTTGTTCTTAAATTCAATTTCAGGTCACTCATGTAAATTTTTTTCAAAGCAGTTACAAAAAAACGAAATAACTATCCACAATATTTTCACATGCTATAAATTAATTTTACTTAGCGTTTTGGCATTTACTTATAACATAGGTATAAAAAAAGAAACCAATTGAATTATTCAACGAAAATATATAAGTATTTGTGCTAAATTAATACAATTTACATATTACATTTCATTTTACTTCGAAAATTTGTACAATTATTTTAAACATTTTATACATTTTATACATTACATACATTTTATATACACTATACACTTTGGTCAGTCAACTTGCAGCGTAAAAGCTCGCACACCTCTTGGCCACGTCCAAATCCATGTCGTTCAATGTAATTACTGAAGACATGACAAGAGATCGGCTCCTAGGGTTGACCATGTTCGTGGTTACCACTTGGTCCTTTATTGCAACATCCGTAGCCTGCAAATCCACATAAATGATAGATATGTAATTAGATAATAAGAAAATATAATTAAAAAATAATAATTTTAAATTTATTTAAATTAACTTTTAAAATATAATCTAGTGTTGATAATATGAATAACTAATGAGAAGCCGAGAACCGAGTAATGGACATGGTCTGAAGGATAATCTACGTGTCAGTAAAAATGTGATCATACCTTTTTTTAAGTCATGCTGCATCGCACATATACTGTCCTAGTCCGAAGAAAATCAGTCTTCTCCATCGCTGTCCTCACCGTGATCAGGCATGTCTGGCTGGCACCCATTAGCCAATGCGTAATTGAGACAGTCTAAATGACCGTTCTGCTTGGCAGTGAAATACGTCCACTCGTCCAACGTGCAGCCGTTATCATGTGCATACCGCAAACAGTCCATGTGACCGTTCAATGCGGCAAGATAACATGTCTGCTCGTTCCACGGGCAGCCGTTATCATGTGCATACCGCAAACAGTCCATGTGACCGTTCAATGCGGCAAGAGAACATGTCTGCTCGTCCCACGGGCAGCCGTTGTCCCGTGCATAGACGAGACAATTCATATGACCGTTACTAGCGGCAAGGGTGCACGTACGGCCGTCCCAGGGACAGCCGTTGTCCCGTGCATACCGTAGACAGTCCATGTGGCCGTTCAACGCGGCATTGTCACACGTATTTTCATCCCACGGACAGCCGTTATCATGTGCATACCGTAGACAGTCCATGTGGCCGTTCAACGCGGCACTGGCACACGTCCATGCGTTCCACGGGCAGCCGTTATCATGTGCATACCGCAAACAGTCCATGTGGCCGTTCAACGCGGCATTGTCACACGTATTTTCGTCCCACGGGCAGCCGTTATCATGTGCATACCGCAAACAGTCCATGTGGCCGTTCCGCGCTGCACTGGAACACGTATTTTCGTCCCACGTGCAGCCGTTGTCTCGTGCATACCGTAGACATTCCAGATTGCCCGATATCGCAGCCATTTCGCACGCCGAACCTAATCTCTTGCGACCCATTATTTGATGAGCGATACGACTGTAACGGTCATCCCAAGGGACGCCGATTGCACGAGCGAGTCTCAGGCAATCGATGTGTCCGTACAACGCTGCCAACTCGCACACTTTTCCAAACTTTCTGGGCAATGACGATCTGCTGTACATTGTCTCCCTGCCGTCGTCCTCGTCTGTGTTTCTTTCGGCTTTGAACAGTACGAACAGCGACTCGCAACATCTTTGCAAATCGACGTGCCGTGTTCTCAACAAGTCATACTTGGCGCGCTCAATCTGGTTGCAAGCGTAGTACGCCGTCTTCACCAGGCTCGGTAACTCGTACATATTCCCGTTGTCCGTCTGTCTGATCCAAACGTACAATGGAGTGCTTTCTACCCGTGAGTAAACGATGAATCGAACTCCAGACTTGTGTAACGCAATAGGTACCTACCGATAAAACGATGGATCGCCCGACTCCGACTGTAACGATTAACTGAAAAATATTAATGGTAATCGACGTGTGATCGCCAAACGGATTGGGCTAAAACAGTAAAGCGTTAATAACGACGTTAAACAATTTTAAAAAATTCAACTCGAGAGCGTGACTGAAAATTCGACAATCGTGCAACAGAGTATGACGCTCAAATAACACGTGTGCCGGCCACAAACGACTCGATCAAATTATGACGCCCAAAAAATGCCGGAAATGTTATTGTCAAAGAGGTTGTGGCGACCCACAGCAATAACCATTGTAACCGCGGTTTCTGCGCGTCGGCCGCCGGTAACTGCGCGCCCGGCCTCTATCGATTAATATTATAATATACTGCACGTAATATAACTCCATGACGCGACTGTCGACCGACGGACTCGTTCTTGTTTTCGGACGTACGTGGTCAACCACTCAAACTGTACCATTATTTAATATTTATATTACACTATTGACTGAATTATTTTATAATTATATACCTAACTATATTTCAATACTTCGTTTTACTCATTTTTTATTGGTAACCCAACGAGTAGAATCTTAGTGGAATTTTTTTATGAACAGCTGACATAGCTAAGCCATTAAGTCCAGTCTAAAACCAAAAAAATTTTAAAAAAGTTGATGTAAATTTTTATTTTAATATCCACAAAATACCTCAGTCATTGTGTTTCGTAGATAAGATTTCAATCTTTTGAGACAAGAAAAAGGTCTCTCGAGGGTGGATGTTGAAACTGGTAAAGTGCAGAGTATTTTTAATATAAAATGTATTTTGGGAAATATTTCTTTATCACACTGTCTCAATGCTTCTAAACAATTTTTTGGATATTTTACATGCTTATTGAGTATGGTGTACCATATATGTAGTTCAGTCTTACGCCTTTAACTGTTATCAGTATCGAGATAAAATTCAACAAGTTCATCAAAGTTTTCTGAATAAGTTCCAGAAAAAAAACACTGAAAGCCTAAAAAACAAATTTTAGGGGGGGGGGATGGGTTTCATGGAGTTCAAGTTTATTTAGCTAAAGTTAATATGGAGCCCCTCCCTCCCTCCGAGAGCACACCCATGGAGTAGACCGACCGTCATTACGTACCAAAAAGTTACTGTTTGAAAATTCGTGATAGTAGAATAACGTCGTCGAGTAAGTGATA
>NC_042495.1:25359929-25379126 GCF_005508785.2 Acyrthosiphon pisum
TTATTTTATTTGTTTTTATTTAATATTATATATTAATACGGGGACAGTGAATGTTAAAATTCTTGCTACATATCCCCACTAAATCATAGTGGTTGCCTATATGAGAATTCCTTGGGCGTAGCCGATAAATGGTAAGACATTTTAAAATTTACAATTTTTAAGAAATCATTATTATCCTTAACTATAAAGCAATAAAAATATAAAGCAGACACTTATCTATAGTATTTGATGATAATCTATTTTTAATTTGTGTACTTGTTTGAATCAGAAATTAAGTGTAATATTTAGTGTTATTTAGTGTATTAATAGTGTTAGCCGGTAGGTTGATATATTATAATAAAATAGTTTTATAAAAATATTAAAATGAAACTATTCTCTTACAGTCTAATCTATTTTTTGACGAATGCATAATAATAATTGTATATGATATTATTATCCAAACTGTGCTGTCCAGTGTCCAAAATATGCATTACTCAATTGTTTCTGTTACCTATACTGCCTTAAAAATTAAAATGTATTATTTCCTAGATTATTGATACCAATAATACTTAATAGTAATTTTAGAACTTAAATTATCTGTGTTATGATGTTTTGAATATGACTGTTGTGGGAAGTACCTAGTTTGAGTTCCAGTTTCTTTTTCAATAGTTTTCATTATCTCGCTTACATTAATTGCTCTGCTGTATAGGTACCTACACTGTACAGTAGGCCTGTGTAGTGTGTTAGTTTTGAAAAATGATAATTCTAGATAACGGAGATATTTCTTTATCACACTGTCTCAACGCTTCTAAACAATTTTTTTGGATATTTTACATGCTTATTGAGTATGGTGTACCATATATGTAGTTCAGTCTTACGCCTTTAACTGTTATCAGTATCGAGATAAAATTCAACAAGTTCATCAAAGTTTTCTGAATAAGTTCCAGAAAAAAAAACACTGAAAGTCTAAAAAACAAATTTTAGGGGGGGGGATGGGTTTCATGGAGTTCAAGTTTATTTAGCTAAAGTTAATATGGAGCCCCCTCCCTCCCTCCGAGAGCACACCCATGGAGTAGACCGACCGTCATTACGTACCAAAAAGTTCTGTTTGAAAATTCGTGATAGTAGAATAACGTCGTCGAGTAGGTGATAATGATTTGTGATAATGATTATGATACGGCTTGGCGGCTTTGCGAGAATGTTCAGATTTTTAACTGTAGGAGACGTTGCCGTTTCCCGTTTCATGTCTGTCGACCGGTGCCTTTTCGTTTGTGAAACAATGTCACTTCATGTGAAATTCGATGTACGTTAAATCATGACTAAATAAACAGGCATGTCAGCTAAAATGTCATTTTCGCTATCGTCGCGCATGTTCCCCAGACATGGAAAGAATAATATAAAATGTATAATGTAGATTATTATTATAGCGTACAATATTTTAGCGTTTATTCCAAGTCTGGGGAACATTTTATCACAATTTTATGTGCAGTGTTATCGAGCTGACATGCCTGTTTATTTAGTCATGCGTTAAACCAAGTCAGGTAGGCACTCCTATTGCGTCGATCACGTACAATGTACAACTGCGTATCAGGTGTGTATTGCAGATAGATACTTTAATTTAAATGTTACAGCCATAACAAATTAGTTTCCTAGTAGAAGTATTAATTTCCACCAATTTATTTTTTCACCATCGTTCTTAAATCGTCAAAAATTTATATTTTAGTATTTAAGTTAGAGGTGATGTCTGTAGCGATACACCACTATGTAATCACTATATTAACATTTAACACAGTTTTTATGATTATTACTAAACACTAAACACGTAATATTACAGGCATAATTTTAGTGGCTAACAAATACAAAGTCAAAATGATGCAGAAAAATTACAAATTTGTAAAGAGAAAGTTTACTTGAATCATTTCATGAAAGGGTGATTCTTAATTGAGTTTAAATTGTTTGATTATTTGTTTTTTAAATTAATTTTAAATTTCAGATACCTATAGTAGGATAATAGAAATGAGAAAAAATGTAAGATGTTAAAAAATCTTTACAAAAATAACTTACAGACTCGAAAGAAGCTGTTAATTATTATGAACCCGAAAAAGTTGGCATCAAAGAGCATGAGATAGTTAAGAAAAACTTTATGTCTTGATTACTGGCTACACGAATATGTTTGTTCTAGAATTTATGGATTAGGTAATGAAATGAAATTAATTTTATGTGATTCCACTTTTAACAAATTAACTATACAATATATTTAATTATAAAAGGAACAAAATTGCCATGAGACGAATATTGGTTGATTGAGTCTCTATAAGATTTCATAAAAACTATTTATTAACACCAAGAAGGACAAAATGGAACAGTTATAACATCTAGTGAGTCAATGTCAATAATTATTATCAGATTAAAATTAGTTTTTGCTATGTATATTTATTTATATTTTGAATATTATTTATGTTCTGTTTAGTATACTTGATTTCTAAATTGGATGGAAATTTTATGAAATTAGATGAAGCAATAAATACATTTAGTACTGTTGCTATGAGATTTTCCATTTCAGTGAAATGTGAACAATTTAAGTGAGTTTTGAACTGTTAAAATTAAAATAATTGTTAATTGTTTACTTAATATTACAAAACTGATAATATAGGATAGCGTAGTGCTACTGCTTAAATGCATTAAGGTTTTATAAATCCTTAAAAATGTCATGGATAAGAATTTATTTGAGTAAATACATAATTATAAGAAAAAGAAGGAGTAACATTTGGATTTCTCAGCTATCGTTTTTAATTTTAGGTCTGAATGGAGGGAAAAATTTGAGAAGTAAGAAGGTATTTGTTAATTTCTTCAGAGCAATGTTTTGGAATGCTTGAATTTTGTTCGTTTAAACTTTTGTTCTAATCAATGTATTTAAAGTATTTTTTTATTAATATAATTTATGAACACTTACACTACAATTTTTATTTTTTAATAATGAAAATTCAAATAGCCAATTTGCAAATCTGATTACAAGAACAATTTTGATGGTTAAAACATTTATTTAAGTCAGGTAGCTTATTTTTTAGAATTTTTTTAATTAATTTAGTGCGTAATAGCTTTTTTCAAAATGTTATTTTTGGGGATTTCTTGACATTTGTATATTTCTTAAACTATTTACAAACCATATAATTTTCATAATTATTGTCATACGTTTAAGATAATGTCAGTTTGGTATTTAAAGAGAACATTTTTTATGAATACTCAACACAATATAATTAGATAATTTTTGTAATTTTTCATTATTTCGTCAAGATTTGAACTTTAAATGCTTATAAAAAAAAGTGTTACTAAAGGATTTTTAATAACAATAATAGTAGGAGTCTTGTATTAAATTTCAAAGCTTTTTTACCCAACAAATAAAGTTTTATTGACATTCATAGAAAAAAAAATTAATTAAATTAGAAACTGAAAATTTTCCTAAACAGTTCAAAATAAATCAAAATATTTTGAAAATTTTATCCTTGTAAAGTAAATACGAATATTACCAGTGACAATATCATGTATATACGTTCATTGGTTTTAGGGTTACACCAAAAACAAATCTTGCATAAAAATTACTTTTATGATTAATAATTAAACATTTTTTTTTGATGAATCTTTATATTATTTTCTGTTCTAGCTTGAGATCACATTCTGAACAATAATAGCAATTTTATTGACTATATGATGAACTATATGAACATGACATTTTTTCGCGGATAAACTTGAAGGATGGCCCTTAATGTGTTCTGAATTTTAAATATTTCAAAACTGAAAATTTCGCTCTTCTTGAAATATTTCAATGAAATCATGGCAATAGTGGACTAGTGGGTGTCGCTCTGCTGTACATTAGGTTAAAAGTGGGTCACTGTAATAGATGGTGTTAAATTTGAATTCAATGATATAATAATATCATTGTATAAGAAAAACAATTCAACCTATGATATATTGATATTACCAAGTATATTTTTGATATTATTGTGAATAAAGTATTTTTTGTGTAACCTATTTACGTAGAAACTTGTTTTTAATTTTCAATCCTTAGCTATAAAATTTAAACATTTTATAAATTTTTAACTACAAAATTATTTTTAAATTTTAAATTTGATTAATGTTATCAAAAATCAAAATTAAAATGCTTAATTAAAAAATTGAGTGTCTATGTCTTTTTAATATTTTTAAACGGCTATTGTAACAATATATCAGGAGCCTTGCATTCAATTTCACTCTTTTTAGCCCCACAAATAAAATGTTATTGATATTTATAGAAAAAAAACCTAAAAAAATTTAAATTTGAAATAGTCTGTAAACAGCTCAAAAAGGGTCAAAATATTTTGAAAATTTTATCGAGTATAGGAATTGATAAAACAAATATATGTTGTAAATTTAAAGAGTCTAAGGTTCTCGGTTTCGAATGACAACAAAATAAGAAAATCACAACATGAGAAGTCGAGTGAAAGTCAAATTTTGTTTAACTTCAAACGCACATAAAAATTTAATTTGACTTTCTTATAGACATTTTTTTTTTTTTTTCATAAAGGTAGACAACCTTTAACGATTATTGTATTACATTTTAAAATCTTAAATTTAAACAGAATAATTTTTATGAATTATCAATTCAAAATAAATAGATAATATTTGTGATTTTTCTGTATTTTGTTTAGATTTGAACTTAAAATTGTTATAAAAAAAAACTGTGACAGGATTTTTAGTTTTTTAAATAAAAAAAACTAATAAAATTGGAAACTAAAAATGTCCCTAAACAGTTCAAAACAAATCAAAATATTTTGAAAATTTAATCCTGTAAATAAATTGCTAATATTAACAACCAGTGACAATATCATATCATATTACATGTTAATTTGTTTTAGACAAATCAATTGCCCCGTATGCCCCCCCCCCCTAACATGGCTCTGATATTTAACATCAAAATACTACAACTTTGACAAATTTCGGTCTTTGAAGTAAGTTTTTTTATTTTTTAAAAAGTAAAATACAAATGTAACACCTAATAATTATCAAATATACATAAATATATTATGTTCATTAAAGTGTAAAACAACACATTTTTAGTAGGTATAGGTACTGTCTAGGTTTTTGGTTTACTACTTGAATTTGATGGTTCTAAAATTTATATTAAATTAAAAAATGTAGTTACATTGTTGTTTTGTAAATTTCGGAAAAATGTACAATATTTTTTACACAGAAAAAAAAATGTTTGTAATAGTGACATTTTAACATTATCAACTGAACTAGGATTTTGGAGGTAATAATATGAGTAAATTGATAAGCGTGAAGAAAATATATTGCTTTGGGGGTAGAAATAATCCGATCACAATGGTTTTTATTTTTTAATAGATAACATTTATTACAATGAATCTTATCTTTTCAAAGTGATAACACTAAAATTGAATATTTGTCGATAATAATAAACAAATTACTGGATACTTGTTTCAATTCACCTTGCAGCTGCAATTCACCCCATTCTACGGTACCTACTGTAAATTGTATTAATTTAGCACTAATATATATTTCTTTTTTTATACCTATATTATAAGTAAATGCCAAAACAATAAGAAAAATAATTTATAGCATGTGAAAATATTGCAGATAGTTATTTCGGTTTTTTTGTAACTGCTTTGAAAAAAATTTACATGAGTGACCTGAAATTGAATTTAACAACTTATGAGGTACTTTGTATTTCACTAAAAATGTTATTATGCTTAAAAGTTAAAACAAATAAAAATAATATTATGATAACTTAACTATTTAATTTAAAACGGGAGTCTCAATTTAAAACTGACTTGTTATTTATACCCGTAAAAAAATAGTAGCTAAGTAAATAAAAACAACGAGTATGTTACTAAGTTAGAAAGTTGAAATCGATTTTTCTTTGACTTATTAACTCGTTAATGACTAGATCTTGGGTAGTTGGTTTATAATTATAATTTATTATAGTAGGTAGTTATCACGCCGAGGACTCCAAACATTACTTCTATTAACAAACATCTATTACGAGCACGAATTAAGATATAAGGTATAATATCTTAATTCGTGATTACGAGTACCTTCGTCGCTTAAATTACGAGTGCACCTCTTATTATTTAGGTAATTACTATCGCATAGAGATTTTTCGGAGACAAAAAGATTAATAGGTAGGTATACTATCAGTATGTTTGTGAGTACATAACATAGAATAGCAATGAATAGTGATGTCGGTCATTCAACCACAGACAATAAGTCGAGTGGATGCCAAATCATTTTCAACCTATTTTGATATCCATTAAATGTTGTAAATATATGAATTTCAAACGCTCATAAAAATTTAATTTGACTTTCCGGTAAACATTTTTTTTTGATAAAGGAAGACAAACTTGTGAGGAATCTCGTATTAAATTATCAAATCTTAGATAGTAAGATTTAAAAATAAAATTTTTATGAATTTCTTACTCAAAATAATTTGCACATTTTCGTTAGTTTTTCGTAAATGATCAAAATTCGAACTAAATGCTTATAAAAAAAATTGTGACTGTATTTATATATTTGTCAACTGCTATTGTAAGAATATTTTAAGAGCCTCGTATTACATTTCAAGCTTGTTGACTCAACGAATAAAATTAATAATTAAGAAAAAATTAATGACTCTAAACAGCTGTAAAAACTAATAAGTGGTTGTCTGTAGGTCGACAAAAAAATACAATAGGGGGGGGGGCTATTATAAACGGCACCGTCTCCTACAGTTAAAAAATCTGAACGTTCTCGCAAAGCTGCCAAGCCGTATCATAATCATTATCACAAATCATTATCACCTACTCGACGACATTATTCTACTACCACGAATTTTCAAACAGTAACTTGTTGGTACGAAATGACGGTCGGTCTACTCCATGGGTGTGCTCTCGTTGGGAGGGGGGGGGTGGCTACATATTAACTTTAGCTAAATAAACTTGAACTCCATGAACCCCCCCACATACCATTATTTTATTTTTAGACTTTCAGTGTTTTTTTTCTGGAACTTATTCAGAAAACTTTGATGAACTTGTTGAATTTTATCTCGATACTGATAACAGTTAAAAGCTTAAGGCTGAACTACATATATGGTATACCATACTTAATAAGCATGTAAAATATCCAAAAAATTGTTTAGAAGCGTTGAGACAGTGTGATAAAGAAATATCTCCGTTATCTAGAATTATCATTTTTCAAAACTAACACACTACACAGGCCTACTGTACAGTGTAGGTACCTATACAGCAGAGCAATTAATGTAAGCGAGATAATGAAAAACTATTGAAAAAAGAAACTGGAACTCAAACTAGGTACTTCCCACAACAGTCATATTCAAAACATCATAACACAGATAATTTAAGTTCTAAAATTACTATTAAGTATTATTGGTATCAATAATCTAGGAAATAATACATTTTAATTTTTAAGGCAGTATAGGTAACAGAAACAATTGAGTAATGCATATTTTGGACACTGGACAGCACAGTTTGGATAATAATATCATATACAATTATTATTATGCATTCGTCAAAAAATAGATTAGACTGTAAGAGAATAGTTTCATTTTAATATTTTTATAAAACTATTTTATTATAATATATCAACCTACCGGCTAACACTATTAATACACTAAATAACACTAAATATTACACTTAATTTCTGATTCAAACAAGTACACAAATTAAAAATAGATTATCATCAAATACTATAGATAAGTGTCTGCTTTATATTTTTATTGCTTTATAGTTAAGGATAATAATGATTTCTTAAAAATTGTAAATTTTAAAATGTCTTACCATTTATCGGCTACGCCCAAGGAATTCTCATATAGGCAACCACTATGATTTAGTGGGGATATGTAGCAAGAATTTTAACATTCACTGTCCCGTATTAATATATAATATTAAATAAAAAACAAATAAAAATAATTGGTCTAGTTTTAAATTTATTTTATTAAATAATCAATTTAATGTCTAATTATAATTATTTATAAAAAAAAAAAAGGATATTCATATAATTTAAATTTTATATTGCAAAATTATGTAATTTGATAATTTTTTTAATTTTATACAAAATTATTTTATAATGTTATGAGGACATAACATAAAAAGGTATAGGGGGTGTACTGATACCCACTCTTCACAATTAGATAATACTAAAAAAGAGTGTCACTATCATAACGCTTAATATACCTATATATTATAATATTGTATATACAGTCACACAGATGTTTATATTATAATATAGTGGTCATATATTATTATACCCATTTTTAAATCAACTGTTTCATACCCTGAGAAGGAAGTAATTTAAAGCGTGAGCGTAATATATATAAATAGTAAATCTTATACAATTATAAAATACATAAATACGTATATATTGGACACACATCCTATTTTCAAATTACTACAATATTAACGTTAATAACTAAATAATTACTTATACTTTATAATATTTGTTTGTGTAAATATAAAGATACTGGGTTGCATGATTAATTATAGGACATGTTCTCGTTCATTCTAGGGAACCATGCCTATTGTAGTTCTCGTTCTTCTATTGGTTTAATAATTTTGGCGCTAAAAATTTTATTAAATGTGAATATTACATGAAACTGTGTTGACTAAATAGATATATATGATCACATTTTTACTGATACGTATGACCATGTCCATTACTCGGTTCTCGGCTTCTCATTAGATATTCATATTATCAACACTAGATTATATTTTAAAAGTTAATTTAAATAAATTTAAAATTATTATTATTTAATTATATTTTCTTATAAGGTATCTAATTGTGATGAGTGGGTAACATTACATCCCCTATAACTTTTCATGTTATGTTCTCATAATATTATAAAATTAACAATAGAAGCAAATTACATAATTTTGCAATAAAAAATTTAAATTTTATGAGTATACTTTTTTTTTTTATACATAATTATAATTAGACATTAAATTGATTATTTAATAAAATAAATTTAAAACTAGACCAATCTAACCTAAAGATATACATGTGTGTGATATTGATTAGTAGTTGTACCTACATTTATTATGAATATGTAGAAAATATAAAAAATCTTACTTTATTTATTATGTGCCTACCTTGTACAGTTGTACCTATGTATTTTCGCTTTTACATAAATATAATATTATTATTTATTAGACATTTAGATTTTAAATCAATGTGCTTATTGCTTAATAATGAGTGAATAGGTAGGTATAATAGTTATTTTACAATAATAAAATCGAATTACATGTTTTTAATATTACTAGGTATTTAATGTTTAGTTATTATTTTAAGTAATATAATATAAATACATATGGCATGCAATATATTTAAGTTAATTAAATGTATAAATTAATATGATGAGAAATATTCTACTTAAATGCTAGGTATTAAACTACTAAACAACTAAGTACTGTACAAAATATAATAATAAATGTTGATTTATCTATTTGTTACAAGCATTGGTGATACAATCGGTGATTTTTTATAATCATTTAGTTCGAATTTTGACCAATTTCGAAAAACTAACGAAAATGTGCAAATTATTTTGAGTAAGAAATTCATAAAAATTTTATTTTTAAATCTTACTATCTAAGATTTGATAATTTAATACGAGATTCCTCACAAGTTTGTCTTCCTTTATCAAAAAAAAATGTTTACAGGAAAGTCAAATTAAATTTTTGTGAGCGTTTGAAATTCATATTTTTACAACATTTAATGGATATAAAAATAGGTTGAAAATGATTTGGCATCCACTCGACTTATTGTCTGTGGTTGAATGACCGACATCGCTATTCATTGCTATAATATGTTATGTACCCACAACCATACTGATGGTATACCCTTTTTGTCTCCAAAAAATTTCTATGCGATAGTAATTACCTAAATAATAAGAAGGTGTACTCGTAATTTAAGCGATGAAGATACTCGTAATAGATGTACTGAAGTAATGTTAGGAGTCCTCAACGTGATAACTACTATAATAAATTATAATTATAAACCAACTACCCAAGATCTAGTCATTAACGAGTTATTAAGTTAAAGAAAAATCGATTTTAACTTTCTAACTTAGTAACATACTCGTGGTTTTTATTTACTTAGGTACTATTTTTTTACGAGTATAAATAACAAGTCAGTTTTAAATTGAGTCTCCCGTCTTAAATTAAATAGTTAAGACAGTTAAGTAATCATAATGTTTTTTTATTTGTTTTAACGTTTAAGCATAATAACATTTTTAGTGAAATACAAAGTACCTCATAAGTTATTCCTACAGAAATTATTATAAAATATTAAAAATACTCAATTAATTTTTTTGGATAGTGTTTAAATTTCAAATTTTTACGAAATTCATAAAATTTATAAAAATTTGCAATATATTTTAACTCTAATCACCTTAGACTTGAAAATTTGATACAACATTTCGTATAAGTTTATTTAATCAAGTTAAAAAATATTAATATTATTAAGTCAAAAAATAATAATTTTTGTTCTTCGGTCAAAAATCTTAAACTCAATATCAGGACAATCATGTAAATTTTTTTCAAAGCAGTTACAAAAAAACCGAAATAACTATCCACATTATTTTCACATGCTATAATTTAATATTACTTAGCGTTTTGGCATTTACTCATAATATAGGTATAAAAAAAGAAACCAATTGAATTATTCAACGAAAATATATAGGTATTTGTGCTAAATTAATACAATTTACGTACATTTCAATTTACTTTTGTACAATTATTTTCAACATTTTTTACATTTTATACATTTCATATACACTATACACTTTGGTCAGTCGACTTGCAGTGTAAAAGCTCGCACGCCTCTTGGCCACGTCCAAATCCATGTCGTTCAATGTAATTACTGAAGACGTGACAAGAGATCGGCTCCTAGGGTTGACCGTGTTCGTGGCTACCACTTGGTCCTTTCAACATCCGTAGCCTGCAGATCCACATAAGTGATAGATATGTAATTAGATACCTAATAAGAAAATATAATTAAAAAATAATCATTTTACATTTATTTAAATTAACTTTTAAAATATAATCTAGTGTTGATAATATGAATAACTAATGAGAAGCCGAGAACCAAGTAATGGACATGGTCTGAAGGAGAATCTACGTATCAGTAAAAATGTGATCATACCTATCTACTTAGTCATGCTGCATAGTGTACACTGTCCTCGTCCGAAAAACGCATGTCTTCTCCATCGTTGTCCACACTGCGATCGTCCATTTGCGACAGGCACCCATTAGCCAATGCGTAATTGAGACAGTCTAAATGACCGTTCCGCTTGGCATTGAAATACGTCGACTCGTCTCACGGACAGCCGTTGTCACGTGCATACCGTAAACAATCTATGTGACCGTTCAACGCTGCACTGTGGCACGTCTCCTTGTCCCATTTACAGCCGTTGTCCCGTGCATAGACGAGACAATTCAAGTGACCGTTATGAGCGGCGAAGGTGGGCGTTAAAACGTCCCAGGGACAACCGTTGTCCCGTGCGTACACGAGACAGTCCAAGTGGCCGTACTCCGCGGCACTGGCACACGTCCACCGGTCCCACGGGCAGCCGTTGTCACGTGCATACCGTAAACAATCTATGTGACCGTTCTTTGCGGCAAAGGAACACGTGTTGTCGTCCCACGGGCAGCCGTTGTCCCGTGCATACCGTAGACAGTCCATGTGACCGTTCTTCGCGGCACTGGCACACGTCTGTTCGTCCCACGGGCAGCCGTTGTCCCGCGCATACCGTAGACAGTCCATGTGGCCGTTCTTCGCGGCACTGGCACACGTCCTTGCGTTCCACGGGCAGCCGTTGTCCCGTGCATACTGTAGACAGTCCAGATTGCCCGACATCGCAGCTATTTCGCACGCTGAACCTAAGCCCCTGATATCCATGGTATTATGAGGGATATGACTGTAACGGTCATCCCAAGGGACGCCGATCGCACGAGCGAGTCTCAGGCAATCGATGTGTCCGTACAACGCTGCCGCCTCGCACACTTTTACAAACCTGCTGGGCAATGACGATCTGCTGTACATTGTCTCCCTGCCGTCGTCATCGTCTGTGTTTCTTTCGGCTTTGAACAGTTCGAACAGCGACAAGCAACAACTTCGCAAATCGACGTGCCGTGTTCTCAACAAGTCATACTTGGCGCGCTCGATCTGGTTGCAAGCGTAGTACGCCGTCTTCACCAGGCTCGGTAACTCGTACATATTCCCGATGTCCGGCTGTCCGCTCCAAACGTACAGTGGAGTGCTTTCTACCCGTGAGTAGAACTCGAGACTCGTGTAACGCAATAGGTACTTACCGATAAAACGACGGATCGTCCGACTCCGACGATTAACTGAAAAATATTAATGGTAATCGACGTGTGATCGCCAAACGGATTGGGTTAAAACAGTAAAGCGTTAATAACGACGTAAACAATTTAAAAAAATTCAACTCGAGAGCGTGACTGAAAATTCGACAATCTGTTGCACGATATGACGCTGCCGGGCGCCGGCCATCCCATAGACTACAGCAATAACCATGGTAACCGCGGTATCTGCCCGTCAGCCACCGCCAACTGTGCGCCGGGCCACTCAGGATCAATAATATTATATTATGCTGCGCGTAATATTACCTCCATGACGCGACTGTCGACTGACGGACTCGTTCAGAACGAACGAAAATTGATCTACAGTGGCGCAACATTAATTTATCAAACTGGAAGAATACTAATTCAGCTGTAGAGTTTTGGAGTGAAGTGTATTCATTTCGAGACTGCAAATAATAATCCATTTAAAGAATTAGCCAACTTGGCATTTACTGTATTGTGTATACCTTGGTCCAATGCAGCTTGCGAACGAGTGTTCAGCCAAATGAATTTGATGAAAACAAAGTTAAGGAACAAAATGAAATCCCCAATGCTAATAATTTTACTTCATATAAGATCTGGGTTAAAGAGGAATAAAAAGTGTTGTCACAATTTTGTATTACCAGATACTGTTATTAAAAAAATTGGTACAAATGATGTATATAATGTTGAAACTGAGTTAAATGACAACGATGATGATAATATTATAAGTTTTGGAGACTTTCAAATTTAATTAAAAATATTATATTATTATATATGTATTACAATATTTCCCGAGACGCTCGTACGGTCGGGGGTCGCCGCAAAATTATTGGTAAGAAATTAAATCGTCAAAATATCAAGTCCTGGCGCATGCGTACTAAGGACTTGGAACGTTGGAATTTGTCCCGGCGCAGATCCAATCGTTGAAATAGTAATAATTGTTATCATATAATAACAACATAATATCACAGAATTATTCTGTGATAATATTATTATTTTTTCGTATACAGACTTAAAATTTCGCGAATCGCGATTATTTGAAATTTGAACCAAAATACAGACTACGTAACAGTCGTACAGAGTTTTATTCATACATTTTTCAAATCATTTGACGATAGTGTGTGGATGTCTGATCAAAATTCATAACTTCAAAACGACTAACCAAATACTTAATACGATATTATAATATACTATTTGATCTAACAACAGTAACGTGAGAATTTGACTACAGAACCAGAATATAATACAGATAAATATAACACATATTAACAAATTAATATAATTTAAAATACGGGCAAACACGGCTCCGAAATTTGTCTACTATCACTGTAGACAGACCATTAGAACCTCTCAATCACAAACGTTGAACACTTGGTCAAAACGGAACATAATCGGTAATTATCTTTAACAGCAGTATTTTGCTTACTGAATTTGTTTTTCATACACTGTGCATGCTTTATTCTAATGATTTTTTTAATTTCCCAAAGGAAGTATTTGTGTATGATACTGCTCTATGGGCAATGATTTAAATATTTGTATATTTGCCTTTTTATGATTTTATAAGATAAAATTACGAAAACGTTTGATTCAATTCAAGTACCTCTACGGCACTACTTATCTGTTGGAACAAGACCCAACACTCGAACTGAAATATTGTAGTATCTATTTTTGGTACCACAATTTTTGGATTTATTAATTTGTTTGTTTGCGTTTCAAATTCTTTGATCAGTTCATAAAGGAATCGTTTTTGTCATGTCGGCAGAAGAAGTAGAATCGGAAATCCATTTCATGAAAACTTATGGTATAATGAAATGGGACGAACTAATGTAAGCAAGTATACAATTCTTAAGCCAGTGTTATTTTTTATTTAGTATTTTCAATATTTATTTTGGTATACTTTATTTTTTACATAACATAAGAATGTTAAATGATAATCGTAAATCACTCAACAAGAAAATTGCACTTGGGTTGGCCACCAAAGAGGAATTGTTGAAGCAAATAAAAGTCGAATTAAATATGTTGGATACATGTCAACTTAAAATTGATGTAAGACTAACTGATTATATTATTTCAAATACCTATTATTATTATTATTATTTTGTTTTCATAGCAAAAAATTAAAGAAAATGACACCGAGTATATTAACACTGAAATACTTACCATTTTATCAAATCGTATCAATGATATGTACAACAGTATGTTTCTGCTGTTTCCTGTTGAAAAGACTTCACTATCAGAATATATTGAGTTCTGCTCAAATAATGTAAGTCAATAAATTACAACCTAAATAATTTTAATATTAGAAATATGATGAGTTTTTTAAATTTTTGTATTCGCCCTAAAGATTATTGGAATTCTCAAAAACCTACTTTATATAATAATTTTATATCTTTGTTAAGTGATGAGTTATGATCAATGACTAATTGAAAAGTATGCCTACTTGCATATTGATCATTGTAACTATCAAAAATTAGTTATGGGAACGATATAATTTTGTATATCGATATTGTTCTGATTTTGCCGATATTGTATCATGATACGTAAGCTATCATAAGTTGTACGATATCAATTTGTAACAAAAATATTTTTTAATTATTTTATATATTAGGTACCTATTAACTACTTATTACTTATTAGTTATCAATTATTACTAATTAAAATCAATAATAAATATAAATTAATAAACACAAAGATTGAATTAATAATTATTATTTATTAATTCAAAAAAATACTTTACATTGATAATTGAAGATAAGAAAAAAACTTGTTACAATAATTCACGATATAGGATACAATGTTGATATTGACAATTTGTCACAATATTGATATTGTTTCCAATTATCAATATTGTTGCCCATCACTATCAAAAATACATTATATATCTACCAGTTAGATAGCACACAATGATAGATATGACATCAATTCAACCATATATTTATGATTGCTGACTCGTACAAGCGCAATACAATATTATATTTAGGTATATTTTCAATAGCTTTGGAACCTTATTTTTTTCTGTTTGATACAATGAATGATCACTGTAAGAATAATAAATTATGTAGTAAACCTGTATAAAATAAATATACACAGAAACTTCTATGCTAGAAACTTCCATTTATCAAAATATTTTTGAGAACCAAACCAAATTAAATTTATTTAATTCTATTTAACAAAATGTTCTATATTCCGAATTGTTTTTGTTCCCCATGAGATTTTGTATTATGGTAGTTGCGTTGTAGTAAATTTTGTATGAGACCATAAATAATGATCATTCAAATTATAGCTAAATTATAAACATATAAGACAATAAATAATATATAATAATAATTTTAATATAATTTATTAATATCTGTTTGAATAATTTTAGTATTAATTTTAATGTTATTTAAATAATAGGTAATCGAGATAATAATAATAATAATTAAGATTTGAATGTCCATAATACTTTTTCACATTGTATATCTAACTATTATATTGAAAAGGTTATGAATTTAAATTTTTTAATAACCATTGAAATAGCTATGGTTTAACATGAAGAATTTGATTATTATACTTGAAATATTTTATTTTATTTTATTTTATTTAACCGTTTATAAATTCTTAATTTCAGACATTATTTATTACTAAATGTAGCAACATGTTGAATACACTTATGTTGAGATACCACAGTGATCCTGAAGTATATATAATTGCAGCGACATATGAATTTGATGATCGAAATGATGTTGAATCAGCTAGACAATATTTCACACAAGGATTAAAATATCACAAAAATTGTAAAAGCTTATACATAGAAGATTTTTGGGTAGAAGTACAACATTTAGAGAAGACTGCAGGTGCCTCACTTCCAATTGCCATGGAAAAATATAAAAGCCTCATAAAACGTTTTGAAGGTGATATCGAATTTCATTTTATATTACTAGACAGAGCGATAAAATTTAATGCAGTTAGAGAACTGCAATGTAATATTGTCAGGTATTGAATAGAATAAAAACAAATTAGTGTACATAATTAGAAATATATTTTTTTTATGTAGAGATATGTTCAGAAAGTATAGACATAGTGAACTAATGTGGCAAAAATTAGCTAAGATTAATTTTGATGGTTTTATCTATCATCGAGAAACTGAGCAATTATATAATGATAAAAATTATATTAGTGGTATAAGGTCAGTATCCAAAAATTAAAAAAAAATTTTTTTTACCATAATTTGTTTTTTAGAAACTGCATTAAAACATATGAAGACGGATTAAAAGAAAATTTACCTTTAAAAAATAAACATAAGTTATGGGACTTTTATATTGATCATATTATAGAAATTCGGAAATCTTATCGGATGAAAAAAGAAATAATAAGAAATTTTATGAATGAAACTATGGAGCGAGCCTTTGAAGAAGCACACGATAACAAAGCATTACATAAATCTGAACATTATATTTATTGGGTACATACTTCATTTTCATAAAGTATTAGTATTTAATACAAAAACCGTTTGTTTGTTTATTTTTTTTAGGCTAAAAACACAAATATAGACAGTCCTAGAATTCTGAAAAAAGGAGTTGAAGTTATAGAAGATAGTGTAGAACTTTGGATTACTTTATTATTATATTATTTGAGCTACGACAGTCTTGAAATGTGCATTGAAGCTTTTCAAGCAGGTGTTCGAACTTTGGCAAGCAAATCGATGCCTTTATGGAGAATTCTAATCTTTTATATGGGGAACACTCATCCAAAATTGGTAAAATAAGTATTAATATTTTGATTATTTCTCTATAATAAACCTACATAGAAATAATTAAATGAAACTCAGGTGTTAAAAGTTATCCCGTTAAGATGACGTCAGTGAACCATTTGTTTTCTCACTCTTTGACCCACACGCAACATAGCAAATTTATGTTTAGCAAAACCAACCATGTGTTGTAACTTTTAATATTAAAGTGAATTCACCTATTATCAAACCTTGAGCTAAGAACAATACCTGTTTCCTTACATTAGGGTGACCATACGTCCTGTTTTATACAGCATTGTCCTTTATTTTGGCTTTGTGTCCTGTTGTCCTAACAAACTTCTCTCAGGACGCTTTTTCTCCCGTAATATCAAGTCTGTCCTATATTAATCCCGTTTTTACTGTTAATTTTTAATTTTTGAAATGTTTGAAATTATATAATTGAATAGAATAATAAAAAAATCTATACTTTTCAAATGTATTTTTGGATTTTTGTTTTTACCATTATAATTATTGCATCACATTTTGGTGACGTAAACCGTACATATTATAATAGTATATTTACCTACCGGTCAACCAATTCGTTATCAAATGGGAGCATATTGCGAAATAAAAAAATATTTATAATACCTCCATATCGTGCTCAAGCGTTATTCTATCGGACAACAAAAAAATATAATAAATTAATTTAAAAATATTATATATTAAATTATTAAAATATAATAATATGATAATATTTTTGTCCTGTATTTTATTTTTTTAAATATGGTCACCCTACCTTACATTGGGTTTTTTCAGGGATGGAAAACTTTTTTAAAAAACGTTATTAAACAGGAAAAAAACAAAAAACAAAAACAATAAAAAACTAAAAAACGATAACAAAAAATCCCAAAAACCGAAAAAAATTGAATAGCGAAATCAAAATCCAAAATGAAATGAAATTATAGTATTACACATTATTAAATTATTTGTACCACGAAAAAAAAAAATTTTCAAAAACATTTCACTTGTCTTTACTTTTTAATCTTTAACTTTAAAAACATTTTAATTTGAAACAGAAATTTTCAATTTTCTATATATATATTTTTATATAAATTATAATTTAAATTTTTTACTTTTAAGTGCATTTCTGTATTGTGCGTTACTATAATAACTTAAAAATTAAAAGTTATAAGTTATAAGAATATAATATATTCTGTATATTATAATATAATATATTGTTTTTGATTAACGTTTTTAAAAATGTTAATTTCCTATTGCTTCCGAATAATATTTTTGATAATATTGATTTTTTATATCTAAAATATATACAGTTTTTTCACGAAAACAGGGAACACTTAATCACTCAATACCCTGTTAATATTTTTCAGTTCTTTTTGTGGGACATTTAACTAGACTAATGGATTATAAATTCCTATGGGTTAAATTATTTTTAACTCATGTATTTTGCGCATGCGCAATACAATTTCATTTTTTTTTAATAGTAACCCCTATTTTGAATATTATTTTTAGGTTGATCGATTTTTTAAAGTAATTTAGATCCATCAACTTGTATTCTAAACCCAAAATTGACGGAATTAGAGCTAGGTATAATTTTTAAAAATATTATTAAATTAAATTTTATTTTATTTTAACTGTACTATTTGTACGGATTGTTTCCTTTTTACTACCATGATAAAAATTATTATAAAAACGTGATATTTTGGAAAAGACCTATCTGTAATCATTTGTTATTAAGCCAATAATTGCATGGGCGAGCAAGGTGCTTGCAACAGGATGCATTATGTACTTGCCACAGGGAGCAAGGGCGTTCAACCTGGTGTAAAAACTTGCAATAGTGAACAAGAACTTGAAACTACAAGCTGCAACAGTTGCAAAAACATACAAAAGCTATCAAGAATTTGCAACCGCTAGCAATGACTAGTAACATCCAGCAAGTATTTGCAACGTCGAGTAATGACTTGCAACAGGATGCATTATGTATACTTGCAATAGGGAGCAAGAGCATTCAACCTGGTGCAAGAACTTACAATAGTGAATTAGGTCTTGAAACAACGAGCAAGTGCTTTCAATGACGATCAATGACTTGCAACAAGTATTCAATACTTG
>NC_042495.1:25379176-25380793 GCF_005508785.2 Acyrthosiphon pisum
GTGAGCACTGCCTCTTTGTTTCCAGTACTTGATCGTTGTCTCAAGCCCTTAACTCACCATTGCAAGTTCTTGCACCTGGTTGAATTTCCTTGCTCCCTGTTGCAAGTACATAATGCATCCTGTTGCAAATTATTGCTTGAAGTTGCAAGTACTTTTTTGTCATTACGAGTACTTTATAGCTGTTGTAAGTTCTTGCACTGTGTTGCAATCCTTGCAAGTCGTCATTGCAAGCACTTATTCTTTGTTTGCCAGTCCTTGCTCATTATTGCAATGATTAGTTTAATAACGAATGATTAATGATAGATATTTTCCAAAAGTTCATGTTTTTATAATAATTTGTATCATAGTCTCAAAAAGGAAACAATAGGTACGTACAAATAAAATAAAATAAAATTTAATTTAATGATGTTTTTAAAAATTATACCTAGCTCTAATTCCGTTAATTTTGGGGTTTAGAATACAAGTTGATGGATCAAAATTACTCGAAAAAAATCAAACAACCCAAAAATAATATTCAAAATAGGGGTTACCATTTAACCTATTTTAAAAAATGAAGTTTTATTGCGCATGCGCAAAATACATGATTTAATATAATTTTAAGTTATAGGATTTTATGATCCATTAGTCTTGTGGAACGTCCCACAATCAGAATTGAAAAATGTTTACAGGGTAACGAGTAATAAAGTATTCGCGGTTTCCGTGAACACACTTTATATGTATAATAATTTAATTTAATTTTCAACTTTAAGTGCCTTTCTATATCGCGCGATAATATTATAACTTATAAGTTATAAGAATATAATGTAAAAAAAATATATTTATCAAACACGTTATTTGGAAACAATAGGAAAATAATGTTTTTAAAAACGTTAATCAAAAACCATATAGAAAAATAACGTGAATCAAAAACGTTTAAAAACATTAAACAAAAACAATATTTTTTAAATCAATAAACAAAAACGAAAACGAAAAAATTAAAAACGTTTTCCATCCCTGGCTTTTTTACAATATTTTAATTTTTATACAATTTAACTATCTAAGTCTGATAATAGCTGAATCCAGTATAACCTAAAAGCATTGACATAGGGTTGGTAATATAAATTTGTTGACCAATATTCCAGCACCACAGTCGTGGCACAAGCTAAGTAAAAAAAAAAAAACTGCACCACGGTGTGTGTATAGTATATCGAAGCAGGAGTTGCCTATTTAAACTGTTTAAAATATAGGTAAATTTGTTATACAACATAACTAATTTTCTAATGCATAAATTAACTCCTAGTAAATCAAAACATCAGAATTATTGTGTAGAACGTGCTTTTGTAAAAATTAACAAAATCGTACGTTTAAAAATTAAGTTATAAATGAAAAAGTGCCAACTTTTTAAAGGAAATTTATATTAAATTCAGAATCACGGTAGCCGTCGTCGTCATCGTAGTCGTTGTCGCATCAGGGTTGTTAATGTTACCAACAATATTAACGTTGTTATAGATTATTCTGTAAATACTCAATATTATATAACGATGAAAATTAGTGATATCACAACAATGTTAACTAAGTGTAAAAATGGCTAAGTAAAAAAAATATAAGTTCTTTAAGCACTTAAGATGTGATATCATG
>NC_042495.1:25380843-25387546 GCF_005508785.2 Acyrthosiphon pisum
TCGAAAATCAGCCCATTAGGCCCCCCTGTCAGATTTTCCTGGGCCAGCGCCCGAGATATCAGGTCGGTAAGCTTTTATGTCAGTCACGCGGATAACGACTCCAGGCTTGACAATAGACACAGACTCGTTACGAGTGGCGTGAAGCGCGTCTACGTGCAAGGTCACCAGCGTTTATAATGATACCCGGTCATCCGTTGTGACCGCTTCGGTGTTTACTTTTTTCCGTACCATCTACATCTCTGTCGGTGTTGTATGAACTGTGGGTACTGTATTCATGATATCACATCTTTATAGTGCTTAAGGAACTTATATTTTTTACTTAGCCATTTTTACTCGTAGTTTACAAAGGGCTTTTGTTGTAATTAAATGGTCTTAAAATAAAATATGTACTTTACAGATTACCTTTATTCTAGCCATAAATTAACTTGTATCTATATTTTATTGCATCTGTGATTTATTTATTCATTTCTAATGTCTACTGTATTCTTATTTAATATATAACTACATTGACTATAATGATATCACATGCAATTTGCATTTTGATTTTAATCTTTTCTTTATTTTATTCAGTAAATATAAACTTCACAATATTTAACTTTTCTCTCAAAATAACTGAAACTGTCAATCAATTTTGTATTTCCTAGTAAACAATGGTATTTTGTTTTGACATCCTGTGTAAGATATATTTTGTCTAAAGTTAAATATTTAATTGTTATACAGTGAAATTTCAACTAATCAACACGAAACAGTAGCAATCAACTCAATATGTAATAATTCCCTAAGTGTTTTATTATTTTTTTCCAGTATATTTTTTACTCATTTTCTCTTCAATTATAGCAGATCACCCAATAGAAGTATCTATAATTATTAAGTATTAGCGCTGGATAGGCAAGATATTGGTCCACCGAGTTTTAGTATTTTTAACCTTTGATAACTGTACAGTTTAATAGTTTGATTCAATTATATTTTCTATCAGTTTTTGTACTAATTTATAATTATTATATAAAAATAAAATTAAGACCAAACATTCATAACCGGCCCACCGAGATTTTCTCGGTAGCTCATTGGCCCAATCCGGGCCTGTCTATAATACTTAATAAACTTGCCTATAAGTAAGTGTTCAATAATTATTTAGAATACTATAAATATTATTTTCTCCTTGTGAATATTTTATGGTTTCTCTATATCAGTATTTATTTTAATTTAGCTCCAACAATTATATCATGAAGGCTCACATTTTCCATTCCCAGACATTAATTTTGTAATCAGGCCTGAATATTTGGAATGGAGTGTAGTTCACAATGGAATACTTTCAACTCGTGAATTATTCATTGAACTTAGAGACATACAACCAGAATGTAAACAGTTGTACACAACCATGATTTCATTTGAACTCACTCAGAACTCAGGTATTACCAAATTGAAAACTATAAGAAAACTGTATAACGATGTATGCAATACTTTTGGCCAGACTGACATTGGTGAGTATCAACTATTGCTACAAATTACAATGTTATTGGAGCTGATTTAAAATTGGTTATACAGGAGTGTGGTCTGACTGCATTCGTTTTGAATACACGTATGGTTCTCGTCAATTAGTGAAAGAAATTTATAAGGTATCATTGCTGTGTTTAGAACCAGATTTAAGAAATGGTATGACGAAAGAGTTTGAAAAACTGAAGGAGGAATTTAAGTATGTATAAGTTATTCAATTTTTTAATAAAGCGTAAATCATATACTAAATTTTCTGATGTGTTTTGTTTGTTTGGTTTTTAAGGGAAGACGATCCTCAAGATGGAGGAGTTATTGTTATTGATTATGACGAATAATTTTATAGTTAGGAAAAAATTACATAGATGTGTATTTATTTTATTTATATTCATATTCTCAGTAATTTGTAAACTTAATTTTTTTTATGGCTGTGTTATTATATTATATTAAGTCTTTATTATTTATAGTTATTTGTATTTAATTTTTAAGTGACATAAGCAAAATCAAAATGATATTGATGTCTATGTTACTAATATATTAATAAATACTACAATGCAGCGATTGTGTAACATCAAGTAGTTTGAGCAAATCACTACTATTTCAGTGACGTATATAGGGGGGAGACCCCCTATTGAAATACTGACATTGCAGGTTCAATAAGTACTGCATGTATTTATTATCTACACTGTTAACAGTTTTTCACCATAATTAATTAAGCCGGTTGATTAAAATTGTTTTTGAGGAATCAACAAGGAAATGTTAGATCGTCAGGACTTGCTCTTATGACTTTGATGTTAAATTCATAGTAAAAAATTAGATAAAATTAAAATATATATGTATGTATAAAATTGTCAGTATTTAAAAAAAAAGAAATTAAGAAATTAATTTTACATAATAATTATAAAATAAAATTGTGCAATTTTTATTTGTATTGTATATGTCATAATTATAACCACCCATAGTGAGGTATGTTATAAAAAAATTATAATGAGAGTAAGATCATATGATTCATAATATTATTATTATGAATTATGAGGTACAAATGTACAATATATTTATAAAATATTTCAATTTTTGGATACTAGTTATTATAAAATAATGTAAATATCACGTTATATTGGTAACCTCTAAAATTGAAATGTTAATAACTATTATAACAAAAAAATACTGCAAAGATGTTATAAAACTTTTTGTAGCAAAATCGCAATTAAAAATAAAAGCGAGATAGAAAATAAATAAATATCTGTTTGATGGTTTTTTTTTTTTATCAATTACTAAATTAAAAATATTAACTCTAATTATTAAATACCTTTGTTATATATCAGAATATTTTTTCTCATTTTTTAATTTAAATAATATGGTAAAAAATAATAATTTTTGCACACTTCACACATTTATCAGACATTTTAATTAATACAACGTTTTATGTTATTTAAAAATAAAATACATTCAATAGAAAACAATGTACTTTGAAAATAGATTTTGTGATATAGTTCAACTTTCCTATTCTATAAGTATGTATAAAGCTGTGCATAGGATGCACTTTCCAAAACTAATATATTATAATTTATGTAAACACTTATAAATTACATATTAATTACCTATGAATTGACTTTACGTGTGGTTTATTTTTTCTTTGAGGGATCTCTAAAATATTTAATTGCTTGATACTACACACTTAAACTAAAAAAGAACATTTCAACAATATAAATAATTATAATATCACACGAATACACGAATACAGAGTCTCCGACGGATTATATAATAAATTACTATAATATTATACCATAATAATTAATAATAATGACATTGAATTACACTGTATCATGATTTTTCTTTAATCGTCCACTGTAGTAATATAGTCGTGTACATCATATACGTCATAATTACATAATTTTTAGAATTTTTAGAATTTTATTTAATTATTATTATTAATCTAACGTCTATTATCAAAACTAACAGCACACAATATTGGAACTAGTCGACGTAAATGTGCCATGTCGTACGTGTGTAAGACGAAGACAACAAATGTATGGGTAGGTAGCAACCTCTTTAAACGGTCACTTTTGTGGGACAAAGATAATATCTGCTTTTTGGGAACCACGGACTAAGATATTATACTCGTAGATTTTATTGAATGAATAGGCCATTTACGATTATCATACGGGAACAAATATGAAATTATAGACCATGCCCATGCAACTCCCCAACCAATTAACACAAATCAGTAGTGCTCTTATTGTCGGGTCCCGCTCTGGTGGCGCGCTCTAGTAGTAATTTGTATTTTAATAATTTATTACTCATTCAAA
This sequence comes from Acyrthosiphon pisum, assembly GCF_005508785.2. Lineage (NCBI taxonomy): Eukaryota > Metazoa > Arthropoda > Insecta > Hemiptera > Aphididae > Acyrthosiphon > Acyrthosiphon pisum. The sequence continues at coordinate 25,384,644 of NC_042495.1, forward strand.
GATTAAACAAATAGATAAACATTTTTACTGTTATAAAATTTACAATAGTAATTATTATTTAAAAGTATAAAAATATAAAAACACCTAAAAATAATAATAATAATAGTTAGTACTTTGGTACTTAAGTAGTCACTACTTGTAGACCTTTATAAGGACAATGTGCCCAATAACATGGGTCTGTATATTATGACGGTATTTTACAGTCATAGGCTCATAGATTTTTACTATGAGCAAAATAATGCCGATAATATTCAATGGATCGTTAAGCCCGCAGTCTTAATTAAATTTTTATAGTCGACAATCATCGAAATAATAATATTTTGGTACTTGGCCGGTAGATGGCGCCACCAGAGCGGGACCCGTCAATAAGAGCTTCATATTCGGGGATTAGTTGCCAGACCTAATAATCTAAGACCGTGTTATAGACATAGACGTCTTCAATCATAATTAGATTGATGTATAAGTACATATTATATAGGTATCTATACACATTATGATAAGACGTCTGCTAGAACGAGAGGCAACGATACAAACAGTCTTTCTCTCTTCCCCATTCCGTCACGCATCTCTCTCTATATCACGATTTTTTTTAAATCGTCCACTGGTAGTATAAAACTGTAGTAATATAGGTCGTGTTCATCATATACGTCATTATTACATAATTTTTAGAAATTTATTTAATTATTATTATTAATCTAACTTATATTATCAAAACTAACAGCACACAATATTAGAACTAGTCGACGTAAATTTGCCGTGTCGTGCGTGTGTACGACGAAAACAACAAATGTATGGGTAGGTAGCATCCTCTTTAAACGGTCACTTTTGTGAGACAAAGATAATATCTGCTTTTTGGGAACCACGGACTAAGATATTATACTCGTAGATATTATTGAATGAATGGGCCATTGCCCATTAACGATTATCATACGGGAACAAATATGAAATTATAGACATAGACGTCTTCAATCACAATTAAATTGATGTATAAGTACATATATAAACACATTATGATAAGACCTCTGCTAGAACGAGAGGCAACGATACAAACAGTCTTTCTCTCTTCCCCATTCCGTCACGCACCTCTCTCTATACCTATAATAATAATACTATAATATACAATATTACTTATAATAACTTATGACTTTGTCGTTTTTTTCCGTGTCGATTTTTACCGATTACCAACTTATACATAGTTACATATTAACACAAATACAACATGCAAAACTATCATATTAACATAATTAACATAATCATTAATATATTAAAATTAATTATTGTTTTTATATTTTGTTCTTCTAATATAAATTTACATACATAATATATGAAACTCGTGCGTGTGTCATCTTTCATTAATTGTGTAGTATCCCGGAGCCCGCCATAATAATATATAGACAGTGTCGGCCCTAGGGAGGGGGTTGGCAAGCTGTGGAGGGCCACGCAAATTATGTATTCCGAATATTACTTTATCTATAAATTAATCATAAAACTAATGACCCAGTAGTACGAAAATTGCAACCTGATACAAACCTTGATTGTGCTCGTTGTTATTGGCTTATGGTTATGGTATACCATATTATTATTGTTATTATATAAATTACCACCTATATCATTTTTAAATTATTACAATTATTTTTTAATAAACTATTATTATACGAATCATGAGAGGAAGTGGCTTAAAAAATGATCAGTATAAAGTATTTTTACAATATATATAATATTATAACTTTAATTAGTTGTCAATAACAATTGCAAATCAGTAAAAAAAAAAAAAAATGTTTTTACAATACATATACCTAATATTATACATTTATGAATAAATGTCTGTTACAAATATCTGTAGCGTAATGCACAAAATTAACAACCGTACCTATACCAGATACCTATACTATAAACGTGCTACGATCCACCCATAATACGGGGTTTTATCGACTCCACCGGATATTTGTTTATGTTGATTCCGTCGACTGTTTATAGAACAATAACCAAAGCATCATATATTATATAGAGTTTTTTTTTTTTTTAACGTACAGCATAGGTTAGGATATATTTTAGTTTGCCATCATTGTATAAAGTAAATTTTATTCAAATAAAAACATTTCACAAAACAATTCAAACATAATCGTCCATAACGGATATAATATTTATTAAAATAATAAAATTATATAACTCTAATATCTAGTGATTATTATTTTTACAAAATGAAGTAAGATCGTCATATTTTTATGTAGTGTTACATATTATAATATTCAAAATAATTAAAATATACATAAAGGTATTGTATATATGCCGTTGTACGGCCCATAATTCATTCCAGTTATCCAAGTGCAGCTGAAACTAAATTACATTTTTAGATGGGTAGGTACCTAAATCGGCGATTACAAACTGCGCCCAAGGTACAAGTAAACACGAAATAATACAGGCGATTGTAAACTCCGCCAGAATACCGGTTAGATAAAAAGGTAATGAAAAGGATTAATGTAAACTCCGCCAGTTTTATTTTCTTACCTGTAATGGGTATATGAAAACTCCGCCAGTATTAATTAGGCCTTCCTAATATAAAACTAAATGATATTTTTCTAGTAAGTACCTAAACTCAAAAATTCAAAATGAAAATGAAATGTTAGAAAAAGCTATAAATACTAAATAATTATAATAGTTGATTTATATTTGACTTAATGGTTTGAATATCTATTAATTGTATCTCATAATTTTAGTTTTCAGTTCAAAATATTATAAGTAGGTACTTTTTACAACATATTATGTATAATATAATATATCTACATATTATGTTTTGATTATTAGTTATCACAATTGTCTATCATTATTTTTTAACATCATACTGGGCCATTGCAATTTGTATGATTTGTTCGAACATTTATTTTTTTATTTTTTAAGTTTTT
>NC_042495.1:25387875-25396043 GCF_005508785.2 Acyrthosiphon pisum
AAAGAAAATGCATAAATGAAATTCAATAAAATATTGCTTATAAATAACCCTTTCAAACTTAACGACAACGAAGCGAGCACATTTTTGTAATCAGCGGTCAAAGTGGTGGTGTCAATATCGTTGTGTAAGTTAATGAAAAAAATAATTAAATTTGTATATTTATCGAAACAAATAGATTTCTTATCGTATTATTCGTAACATTGTAACATTTGTAACATTTCCATTACCACATACGGGTTAATAACAACATTCATAATCTGGTCGGTGAGCGGAAAAAATAGTCCCGAAAAAAATGAATGAAAATATATCAAAATTGAAGTATAAATATGTTAAAATTGTATTGAAAAATACGTTAAAGTTAAAGCTACACAAAAAATAATTTAATATAAAAAATAAAAAGAAGCTTAACCGCCTATAAAATGTATATATTATAATATATATATTTAATTTTAAAGTTCCTTATAATGAAGATCATACTTTTGGCTTTTGCTATAACTTAGTAATTTAGTTTTAGTGTAATGATAATAATAATATAGTATATATCAAATTGTATGGACAAATATAAAAAGTTTCATATTATAAATTATTCATCATAAATTGAAAGGTAGTTTTAAAAAAATTTAGTTTTTTATAATAGGATTTCATTCTGGATGGTTTTTAAAATATAGTAGACTAATAAATATATACAAAATTTGAACATTAATTAGGAACATTACATAAGCACAAACGTTTTTTGGTATAATAATATGTTATATGTACACCTATAAACAGGCCTTTTTAACGGCCGTAAGTAATAACATAAGAAAGAGCTGTGCCTAATTATAGTATTACATTTTTATAGCATTATTATTATAATTATATAGGTACTATAATTGTATTTATTATTGACAATTGTTTAATGTACCTATTACATTTTATTAAATTACATTGTATTATATTTTAATATGTGATTTAAGTAAGTAATTAACATTTTTGATGATATTATAAAATTTTTATGTAACTTAAATTTTTTTTTAAATAAAAATATGTTAACATATCTATTTTTTAATTTTGATATATTTTCATTAATTTTTATCTTGATTTTTTTTCCTAGTGTGGGATTTTTTTTCAGCGATTCAATCTGTTTATTAAATACTATTTCAGTACCTATCTAATACAGCATAGATAAAATGATAAATATTTCAATTTAATTTTATGTTTATTGTTGTAGAAAATTGAACTATATGATGATTATTGACTGTTTTTCGATACGTTTTACATATCTATACGTCTTGGGTATTATAGAAAACATTTGGTATCTTTTTTTGGGTATTTTAAAATTCAACAATTATGGACTTTTGGCCTATTATTTTCATTTTTGCACCACTGTGTGGCGTACCGTAGAACGCTCTGCATAGGTCCGTGGAAGTCGAAAAAAGCAGGAATCTAAATATTTTAAATAGGTATTGCATTGGTTCTAAAATATTGAATGTACATTTAAGGTAATGCCTATTAGAATGTTTCAAGTCTCTATGATTAATAACAAACAAACAAAAGAAAAATTATCGAATTGTGTTAAAACAATTTCGAGTTCATACACAAAAATACTTCAAAATATGCTTCTAAAAATGCTCTAATATTCTACAAAATATGCATTTATTTTTAAATATGCACTTAAAATTGAATCGAAAACATTTTATTTAAAATTATGTAAAAATAAGTATTAATTAATTGAGTAATAAAAGAGGTATATAAGGGTTTTAATAGTATAAAAAAGTATATTTTTGTCGTCTTCACTAAGTTCTTCACGATTTATCGTTATTTATCTTAAATCTATAAAATATTGGCCCTGATTGACTAGCGTCAAATACTTGAACTCTATTATAGGAACAACGAATGTATTTATATTAATATTAAAATAATATATATATGTATATGTATATGTATATGTATATGTATATTTATGTATATTTATGTATATCATCTTTTTTTTTGGCAATAATGACTGGTCGTAATATTATCGATATTATGTGGCTGTGAACGTGAAAATACGACGAAAAACAAATATATGAGCTATAAATAATAATATGCACTATAAACCTACAAATATGCATTTAATATGTATTTAATAGGTAAAAACGTTGAAATATGCTAAATATGCAAAATACAGTTCATGTTATTTTAAAAAGAATGATCTAAATCGGAGACAATTCTCATCAGATTTCAAAAAGCTTATTCCAATACGTATATGCATTTGTATATAAATCCTGTCCCTAGTGATTACCATTGATATAAAATCATTTTTTTTTTTTACATTAGTCGATCCTAAGAGAGACAAATTGTACCTTGGCAGATCTTAATCGAAAAAAGTTTGGCCATCCCGCCTATATAATATAATATAATATTATATTATTCAATAATATTCTATACTAGCTGCCCGACCTTCCTCCGGAAGAAATTATTTCTTTATAATTTAATTTAAAAACATATGACTATTTTTTGGCTATACAAATAATATAATATAGTTACATATTGTAGTTATTGTTATTGCTAATTTCTGAAAATTATATATCCTACATTTTGAATTCAACCACTGGTGTGATAAATTTTATTTTTTTTATTATATAATAGAGATAAGGTAGAAAAAAATGTAACAATAAATTATTTGTTCAATGAATAATATATATTTCAAATTGAAAAATGCAAGTGCAAACAAATAAATAAATAATTAATAATAATAGTAATGAAAAATAAACAAACAAGCCGGTTTCCTTCGTCTCCAAAATCAAATAAGATTCTTATATATATATAGATTATTTTATCTCCTTTTTGACTCGTGTAAATTATAACTAATAATATATTATATTTTTATATATTATGTGAAGAACACGACCGGGCTGCGTCCGTTTCGCGCAGCTGGTTTTTCGGTTGGTTCTCTAAATATCTGGCATACAGGCGAACAGCCCTCCAAAGTGAGCTGTATTGATCGAAAAATATGTGCACGAGGGGTGTATCAATAGGGGTGAATCGTATACGAAAATCGATCCGATGACAAGACAGGTGGTGTGGTGGAGGAAGCTGTCAATGTTGCCAACTGTCCTACATCAGGCAGAACCGTCCTACGTTTGATATTTTGTCTAATATACACTTTTAACGGTTTCGCGAAAATACCTTTTTATATTGCATTATTATTATTTTTAATTTTATAAATTTATAACGAGGACGTGGCACCCGCATGTGTTGTCTCCGTCTTACAAGTGCGTAACACAGCAAATCTTACGCACAACAGATCGCGTTTAGCTCCGTTATTTAAAAGTAAATAAGGTATGGTTGATCGTTATTTAGAATAGGGTTTATATACCTATTAAATTAAAAAATAATAACTAATGCGGGTAGGTAGCTAATGGCCCGGATACGGAATATATTATAATCAATTCTTATATTGTTTGCTTATATTTTATATATAGTGTACTATAATAATATTATGGTATTGTGTGTATACGACTTGTACATCAGTTTGTAAGTTCATGGTCATATACTCACATGATATTTATATGTATACCTATCTTTATATATATAAATCTCGCGTCACAATGTTTGTCCTCAATGGACTCCTAAACCACTTAACCGATTTTGATGAAATTTTTTACACCGCGTGTAATTTGGTCCAACTTAAAAGATAGGATAGTTTTTATTTCAAATTTTTTAATACATTAAATATTTTAATTAACTTTTTAACAAATTTGTATAATTGCATGGTGTATTTCGGGTTTTCCCGTAGCCGACCGCGATAATATCTATATTCTGTAACATGACCTTTTTTCTATTGTATGTGTTTTATCGTCGGTGGCGTGTAGATATGAATTGTTCCGAGAATTATCTCCATAATACGTGTAGATATGAATTGTTAACCCTACAATGCGCGTTGTTGCATATTTGCAACAATCTTTTTTTCGTTTATTATGGCTATAATATTGCGTAATTATATATGTGGAGCAATAATCGCGAAATAAACGATTTGTTGTTGTTTTTGTTGTCGTTGTTGTTTCTCATTACATTTAAGTAGTAAAAAAAATTCTATTCACGGTAAGTAACTATGTATTTTACTATTTTAATAATTTTATTAACTGGCCAAACGGTATTATTGATATATTGATTATATTGTTGCATATATGCAACATTGCGCGTAAGTGTATAATATTTCTTATTTATTTTATGTGATAAAAGGTTCTATCATATAAGATATGTTTTTTATTACTATTTAGATATATTAATAATTTTAATTGAAAAGTTTATTGTTATTATGAATTTTTTTTTTTTATTATGATTTATTCTTATAAATTCGTACGACCTATTAAATTTTATGTGATAAAAGGTGCTATCATATGAGATATTATTATTTATGTTTTTATAATTGTTATAATTGTTATTATGATTTTATTATGAATTTTTTTTGTTATTATGATTTATTCTTATAATCAATAAAAATATATCCAAGATGGAATGAATATAGTTGTTTTAAAAATATTTATGACTTTGGTAACCATTTATAATATGGTCCAACTTAAAAGATAGGCTAATTTAGAAAAGGAGAGGACCAGCTCCGAGAGGTGCTCAAACGGGAATTTTATGATTTCCGATGGAAATTTTTGTTTATAAATGATTGCCATGGGTTTTAAAGCTATTATATTAATAATAATAGTAAAAAAAAAAATTATTTGCTTTACTTTTTAAATATAAATTATTAACTAATATCTAACTATAAAAATGTTAAATGAAAATCTCTGTACAGGCTATAAACTCTGGAACTATACTTATCAAGAAAATCTGATAGTCTGTGTATTTATATAGTTAGATATATATATTATATATTTATAAATTAATGTTTGTGGGTATATTAGACCTATTGGAATAAGATAGGTTAATTTACAAAGGGTTAACTTTGTTTTTTTTTATTTATTGGATTTTAGTACGGTTAGGTTAGGATAGGATTTTTTATAAATTAATTATATTAATCCACCGTAGTTGGAATTAAGTAAAAACGACAAACTTGGTATAACTTTGATAGTTAAATCATACACTTACGTACAAACAGCATGGGGTCCGCAATCTACCACAGGTAGATTGCCTACCTGATAATGTGCTGCTACGAAACAGAATTTTTATTCCGGGCAACAGAAAAGTTAAATTAAAAGATACATTTTGAGCCCCATACACTGAATATTAAATAATGAATTGAACAAGGTTTGAGTCATATAGAGCTGATACATTTAACGGGCAACGAAGTGCACGGGATCAGCTAGTATATTGTATAAAGATGAGTATCGTATGCTAAGAGTGTGTTTTATTGATATGTTAATAACAAGAATTAGTATATATTATGTCAATTGTTTAAATCGTATATTTAGGAGTTTGTGATATAATGGTGCGTGTATGTAATATGTATGGATATATTATGTAAATATGTATACGGACCATGTTGGTGGGGTGTTCGCGGGGAAAGCGGTGTCAGGCCCCAGTGTAGTTAAGTGTGGTGGTGCGGTAGTGGCGGCCGAATAGTTAGTGGTGAGCTGTGTTTGTGCTGGGTAGGTGGGGGGAAAATATTTGTTGCACACATACTCAACCGGCGGCGGCTCAGCCCACAAACAGGTTATCATTATAACACGACTGTCTTTCCATAAAAATGTTTTAAAAAATAAAGTCGATAATTTTAAAAAAATAAACAGATATTTGAGACAAATAATGCATAGGTTTAAAGGAGGCCTATTATTTTTATTCCCCGGCAGTGAATAAAACCGGTTTCTGTTCGGTTTTGTTTCCCTCGAAATTTACGACCAGATTCTGATGCAGCTGCAGCTGTGTACCTACGCCCAACAGACACAAAACCCGAAACACGAATAAATTATTTTTTGAGATGGTTTTTACTACCTGCAGGTGTTCACGCCACTTAGAATATTATATTATTTCCTTCTAAATTCTATACGGATATCATAAATATGCTTTTAGAATACTTACGATAGATGGTAATTGGTAATATCTCACAATAACATAGTACCATCGTTAAAAAATATATATATTATTCCTATCGGAGAGATGAATGTTTTGGTTTTATAATGGTGTGTGTTTTTTAATACATCATTAGTTTATATACCAAAAAAATTTAAAAATTCGTAGAGCATTTAATTTTGAACCAAATACTTGCTATTGCTTTTTTAAGACAAAATACTATTTTAAAAATATTTTGGATCTCATTTAAGCTATATTTATAATATAATATATTTGTAAAACATTGTTGACTCTTTTTATTTTATTTTGTATTTACGTATGTAGCTACATTTTATTCATAAAAACACCAAAATGTGTTTATTTTATATTTTAGTTATATAATAGTCATATTGTGGCAAATTATTTTGACGCTACGTGTCAAAAATTACCTTTTTTTTAAAGCGTACCATTAAGTTATGAAAAATATAACATATTATAATATTCAATACATTAAGAAAAAAGAAATATCGTAAAATTCGTTGTGGTGTATAGAAAATAATAATATAAACAATCAATGGAATTTTCAAGTATCTACAGTAATTCATTTTTTAATTACAACAAAACAAGAAAATGGTTGCATGAGAAATGGATTGAATGTTGGATATGAAATTTCATACACTCATAAAAATTTAATTTGACTTCCTTGTAAACATTTTTTTTTTATAAAGGTAGACCAATTTATGAGGGTTCTTGTATTACATTTTCAAATCTTAGATTTAAAAAGAAATATTTTTATGAATTTCTAACTCAACATAATTTGCAAATTTTTACGTATTTTGTCAAAATTCGAAATTTAAATGCTTGAAAAAAATTGTGCATATGTGTTTTTAATATTTTTTAACTGCTACTGTAACAATATATCGGGAGCCTTTCATTAAATTTTCACGCTTTTCGAACCAACAAATATCATTTTATTGATTTTTACAGAAAAAAAACTAAAATAATTGTAAATTGATAATGTATGTAAGCAGCTCAAAAAGGGTCGAAATATGCATAAAAAAATATCTATGTATATCTATGATTTGAAATTTTCTTCTAAGATTTCCTCTACATTTTTTTGCATTTAACTAAAAAAAAGTTTACCGAAAAGTCAAGTAAATTTTTTAAGAGCGTTTGAAGATTAGTCATTGGATATTCACCAGTTAATTATTAACAAATTCTTATACAACGATTTTCTTCAACATATTTTTAAATATTAATTTTAAGTTAGATGAAATGAAATTAATTTGATTTTTCGGTAATTTTTTTTAGTTAAATGTGGTATTAAATTTTTAAGTTTTTTGACAGACCGGAAATGTTTGTATCCACAAAATGTAATATTTTAGTCATAATTTTTTTTAAAAGCATTTAATGTTCGACTTTTGACAAAAATCAGAAAAATGTGCAAATTATTTTGAGTTCAAAATTCATAACAATTTAAATTAAATACAATAATTTCCATAAGTTTGTCTACATTTAACAAAAACAAAAAAAATATACTTGATATATTTTATTCGAATATCTCTTGGATAATGGATAACAAGGTTCGTTTTTTCAGCCAGTCAATATAACGCGGATACATAGAATGAATTATAGCACTTTTTTTTCGAAAAGCATCGATACACCGATATTATAATTATTAAAAACAATTATATTTTAACGAGAATCGATGCGGCGTAAATTCATTTCTATTAAACTATTGTCGAGACTTGACTCAAGCATGTTACCAAGTCTTTTTTTTACTTTTTCAATTCATATAGTTATGAAAGTTGAACATTTTATCTATTTTAACTACTAGGTAAGTAATTTGTAAATTTTAAATTTGACAAATGTTGCCAAAATTTTAACTTTAAATACTAATAAAAGAAAATTGGCCTTTGGGTCTTTATTTTTTCTCAACTGCTATATTATAACGGTTTATGTGGAACTTGCTTGTATTAAAATATGTTCTTATCTTAGCGGTAGGTATACAAAGAAATTATTTATGAACAACTGTCTACAAAAATATTTGCAGTTTGTCGAGATTATGATGAATTTCATAAAAGTTTGAACATTCTGAAATTAAAATGCCAATAAAAATACTTTATGCCCATGTATTTTTTATTTGCTATTATATATACTTATGAGGTACTTCATATAACATTTTCACGCTTTTTGACCCACCA
>NC_042495.1:25396143-25397236 GCF_005508785.2 Acyrthosiphon pisum
TACTATGAATTTAACATCGAAGTCATCAGAGCAAGTCCTGACGATCTAACATTTCCTTGTTGATTCCTCAAAAACAATTTTAATCAACCGGCTAAATTAATTATGGTGAAAAACTGTTAACAGTGTATATAATAAATACATGCAATACTTATTGAACCTGCAATGTCAGTATTTCACTAGGGGGTCTCCCCCCTATATACGCCACTGAAATAGTAGTGATTTGCTCAAACTACTTGATGTTACACAATCGCTGCATTGTAGTATTTATTAATATATTATTAACATAGACATCAATATCATTTTGATTTTACTTATGTCACTTAAAAATTAAATACAAATAACTATAAATAATAAAGAGACTTAATACAATATAATATCACAGCCATAAAAAAAATTAAGTTTACAAATTACTTAGAATATGAATATAAATAAAATAAATACACACCTATGTAATTTTTTCCTAACTATAAAATTATTCGTCATCATCAATAACATTAACTCCTCCATCTTTAGGATCGTCTTCCCTTAAAAACCAAACAAACAAAACACATCAGAAAATTTAGTATATGATTTACGCTTTATTAAAAAATTGAATAAGTTATACATACATAAATTCCTCCTTAAGTTTTTCAAACTCTTTCGTCATACCATTCCTTAAATCTGGTTCTAAACACAGCAATGATGCCTTATAAATTTCTTTCACTAATTTATGAGAACCATACTTGTATTCAAAACGAATGCAGTCAGACCACACTCCTGTATAACCAATTTTAAATCAGCTCCAATAACATTGTAATTTGTAGCAATAGTTGATACTCAACAATGTCAGTCTGGCCAAAAGTATTGCATACATTGTTATACAGTTTTCTTATAGTTTTCAATTTGGTAGTACCTGAGTTTTGAGTGAGTTCAAATGAAATCATGGTTGTGTACAACTGTTTACATTCTGGTTGTATGTCTCTAAGTTCAATAAATAATTCACGAGTTGAAAGTATTCCATTGTGAACTACACTCCATTCCAAATATTCAGGCCTGATTACAAAATTAATGTCTGGGAATGGAAAATGTGAGCCTTCATGATATAATTGTTGGA
>NC_042495.1:25399352-25400788 GCF_005508785.2 Acyrthosiphon pisum
TGCAAGTATTGGCTCCCTGTTGCAAGTCATTGATCTTCATTGCAAGCACTTGCTCGTTGTTTCAAGTCCTAATTCACTATTGTAAGTTCTAGCACCAGGTTGAATGTCCTTGCTCCCTATTGCAAGTATACATAATGCATCCTGTTGCAAGTCATTACTCGACGTTGCAAATACTTACTGGATGTTACTAGTCATTGCTAGCGGTTGCAAGTTCTTGTTAGCTTTTGTATATTCTTGCAACTGTTGCAGCTTGTAGTTTCAAGTTCTTATTTACTATTGCAAGTTTTTGCAACAGGTTGAACGCCCTTGCTCCCTGTGGCAAGTACATAATGCATCCTGTTGCAAGTCCTTGCTCGCCCATGCAATTATTGGCTTGATAACAAATGATTACAGATAGGTCTTTTCCAAAAGTTCACGTTTTTATAATATTTTTTATTATGGTAGTAAAAAGGAAACAATTTGTACAAATAGTACAGTTAAAAAAAAATAAAATTTAATTTAATAATATTTTTAAAAATTATACCTAGCTCTAATTCCGTCAATTTTGGGTTTAGAATACAAGTTGATGGATCAAAATTACTAGAAAAAAATCGATCAACCAAAAAATAATATTCAAAATAGGGGTTACCATTCAAAAAAAATGAAGTTGTATTGCGCATGCGCAAAATACAAGAGTTAAAAAAAATTTAACCCATAGGAATTTATAATCCATTAGTCTAATTGAATGTCCTACAAACAGAATTGAAAAATTTTAACAGGGTAATGAGTGATTAAGTGTTCCCTGTTTTCGTTAACAAACTGTATATATTATATATATAAAAAATCAATATTATCAAAAACATTATTTGGAAGCAATAGGAAAGTAACGTTTTTAAAAAACGTTAATCAAAAACAATATATATTATAATATACAGAATATATTATATTCTTATAACTTATAACTTTTAATTTTTAATTATAATAGTAATGCGTAATACAGAAATGCACTTAAAAGTTAAAAATTAAAATTAATTATTCTTAATATTTTAATTATAAATCAAAATTATAATTTATATAAAAATTAGAAAATTGAATATTTCTGTTTCAAATTAAAATGTTTTTAAAGTTTAAGATTAAAAAGTAAAGACAAGTGAAATGTTTTTGAAAAATTTTTTTTTTCGTGGTACAAATAATTTAATAATGTATAATACTATAATTTAATTTCGTTTTCGATTTTGATTTCGCTGTTAAATTTTTTTCGGTTTTTGGGATTTTTTGTTATCGGTTTTTAGTTTTTATTGTTTTTGTTTTTTGTTTTTTTCCCGTTTAATAATGTTTTTTAAAAAAGTTTTCCATCCCTGAAAAAACCCAATGTAAGGACACAGGTATTGTTCTTAGCTCAAGGTTTGATAATAGGTGAATTCACTTTAATATAAAAAGTTACAACACATGGTTGG
>NC_042495.1:25400888-25413478 GCF_005508785.2 Acyrthosiphon pisum
CCCAGGTAGTAAAAAAAAATATCATTTTATGAAACTTAAGAGGATGTTACACACGCATGTGTTGTCTCCGTCTTACAAATGCATAACATGGCAAATTTTACACTCAGCAAATCATTTTAATTTACAATTTTAAAATACTCATAACTCACTTTAAAATTAAAATATAATAAAAAGCCTATGAGAAGCTCTCGATAATAATATTACCTTTAATTTTTTATAACAGGTCAATTCACTCTACATTTTAAACTAACAGAGCTAAACGTGATCTGCTGAGTGTAAAATTTTCTATGTTATGCACTCATAAGACGGAGACAACTTATGCGGGTGTAACGTCCTCTTAAATGTTATCTTACTATATTAAACTAAATAGGTGTGATTGGGGCCATTGATGGCTGCCACATTAATGTCAAAGCACCAATAAAGCAAGCAGACAGCTACACTAACCGTAAGTTAGGAAAGAGCATCATTTTACAAGCCATTTGTACAGAAGGAAAACTGTTCACCAATATCTCAGTTGGATTCCCAGGTCGTGTTCACGATGCACGAGTATTGGTGAATTCTGAACTATACAAAAGGATTAGTAATGAAGGACCGCATTCATTATTTTATAATAAGTATCATTTATTAGGGGATACAGCATATCCTAATCGTAATTGGTTGATAACAACATATAAAGATTATGGAAATTTAACTCAGCGTAAAAAAAAATTTAATTACTTTCACTCGAAAACAAGAGTATCTATTGAATGTGCGTTTGGTTTGTTGAAAGGGCGCTGGAGAAGGCTGTTATATTTAAATAAAACGAATATTGAAAATGCTTCTCATGTCATACTAACTTGCTGCTTTTTACACAATTTCTGTTTAATAAATAATGATACCCTAAATGAATTTATCAGCGATTATCATAAATTTGACACATATCAAGCAGTAAACAGGGAAAACATTACTGAAAGGCAGCAAGGGAATTCTAAAAGAGATGAGTTATTAGATATATTAGTACCTCAAATATAAAATTTTTAAGAAGTACCGTTTAATATTATTACTTTTAAAATATTTTATATAATTTATTATTTTTTTCAAACAATTTACTAACATTTAAATTTTTTTAATTTATAAGATAAAATAAATATAACAATTTAATAATTTAACAATCAAATTTAATAATTTTATTTTAATTATTTAATTTAATAATGAATAATTTAAAATAAAAAAAATCTAATTCCCTATATTATGTATACTGGGTTTTATAAGTAATATTAATCTTACTTAGTAAGCATAACATGTTAATTTAATTTAATAATATTATAAAAATTTTTTTTCAAAATAAAAAAATAGTTTAATATACTCAAAAGTAATTTTATGTTATTATTTATTTATTTTTAATTTTATGTTTTATTTTATATGATAAAATAAATATAATAGAATAAGAATGAATAAAAACAAAAAAATCTAATTAAATAATATACACCAAGTATATAAGTAATATTAATATTAATCTTAATTTAATATTTTAAAAAAATTTTTTCAAAATTAAATAATAGTTGATAGGTACTTAAGTAATTTTATGTTATTAATTATTAATTTTATTAATTTATTTTTATTTAATTTTAATTAATCAGAGTCTGAGCTGTCTCGATATTTTCTTTTTTTTTTTTTCTTTGCACAGACTTTTAGTGATAGTCTCAAAAAAACCAAGCATTTGAGAACGAAGTTTAGTTTGCTCGTCTAAAATTTTAATAAATTCTGCATGTTGTTCTTTTTGTAATTTCATTGATTCAATGTGTTGTTTGTTTAAAGTATCCAGAATTATTGAAGTTTTGTTTGCAGGCTTAAGGGTATTTTTGGGGTGATGCAGAATGGAAGGTGGCGATTTTTTTGATGTTGATGGCATAGTCATGCAGGCTGGTTCCTCATCATCAGATAAATCTGAAAATAATGCTGTAGCTGAGGCTGTAGGCAATCCTGAAGTATTGAGAGATTCTGAAGTATTGATAGGTGAAAGTGATGCGACTGTGGAGATGGAACTGGAAGTATTTATTGCTTTTTTATTGATGGACAATGTATCAATAATTGATGGAGGATTTATTTTATGTTTACTCTCCATAAAACAGTGCAAGATGTCATAATGTGCTGGGGCCTTCATGAATCCATTGCCCGTCTTAAAAGATCGTTGCTTATGATTTTGATAGGATTTCTCCAAATTTCTCCATTTTTGAAAACATTTATTGCCACCATCTTTTATCTCATTTGATACAATATAACCATTTTCCCTCATTTTCTGATACACCATTTGCCACACTTTAATTTTGGGCGTCTTCTTGTCAATCAATTTATTTTGAAAATCATCGCTAATAACAATTTGGATATATACCTCTGTGGCTTCATTGTCCCGTGGTGTTGGTCGTTTGCTTGTCCATATAAGATCTATTTGCAAATGTTCGTAAAAAAAAGGGAAAAATTATAAAGATGCTTTGCATTTACGTTCTGAGAGTCTATTTTTGAGTTTACACTAATCAACTAATAAATTAGACGTTGTAGTACACTAACTGAAAATTTTATTTTATTTTTTTATTTTACAAACAGTTACCAACAACAGAATTAAATAATTTTATCATAATAGTTTTTTAAATATTCAACAATAATATGAAACAGCAATCTTTAAACTAAAATTCAAGATAGGTATGTTCTTACTCTAATAATGTAATTGAAAAACTGGGCAGTTAGAACATTTTTTAGTGTACTAGGCTAGGTTAGTGTAATTTTTAAACTAATCAAAAATTCAAAAATAGACTCCCTAAGCAGAAGAATATAAGAATATGTTGACTTTATTGTTTTTTTTTTTTTTTTTTTAGTTTACTAGGAAGCTTTTTTTCCTGGAGTTTCTTTGTTTCAGCCCAACAACCCACGGAGCGGACTTAAAAAATTTTTCTGTCTCATTGAGACAGAACTATATTTTTCTATATAGGGTGATTCTTTTATCAAACAACCCTTTCTATAACTAATAGTAGTGTTGTTTGATAGAAGAATCACTCTGTATAATATAAGAGAATAATTCTCTTTAATTGCTGTTCTGGTTTTAATTTTAAAGTAAATAAACAATAATATACTATACTATTTTGGATATTCAATTTGTTTTAGATTAAATAAATATTATAATCACCATTTTCGTTTGAAGAATTACATTCTTTAGATGCCTCGCTTTCTACCTCAGAATCTTAAATTGAATTTATTTGAAATAATTAATAATTTTTATAAGTGACCAGTACAATTAACATTAACATACCCTTTGAACATAAATACTTACTACAAATTGCATCATTATCACTTGAACTTGATCCGTCAACAGCTTCAACTAGGTCAAGTCTTGGTGTAGCCACACTTGGTATAGTAATACCACATGACTCCAGACTGTCGACATCAATAAATGCCACCTCTTTTTGACCTTCTATTAAGTACAACAAGGAAGGAACAAAAATAGGATTTCGGAATATAATAAAATAAGGATTGGGTACAGGGTACCTACCTTGCATTGATAGTAAAATATAATTTTAATTTGTAATTTTATAAAATACTCAAGTTTTGTTATTTGATAAGAATGATGACAAAAAAAAAGGCTTTAACTAAGTATAATTTGTAATAATAATGTACTGTGACACCTTGTGTCAATTTTTTTTTAATTTTATGAAGATTTCAAATCAAGTAAAATAATGATTAAAATGGAACAAATTTAAATAAGAATGTTTTAAACTCATAATATGAAGAACTTGAAAATGTACAAAAAATATGTTATTTCCTAAATGCTATAGATGTTTAATGTCCTAAAAAAGTCTCAAAAAATTCCCTTAAAAAAATGCAAAAATGACCTTAAAAAATGATACTACGGTAGTGTATTTTTTTCGCTTTTTATGTATGTATGATGTAATAAAATAATTAAAACATAATAGGTATATAATGGTAATAATTTGAGCAGAAAGACCTTTAATAAAATTGTTATCGACCATAACTTGTTGTGCTGTATAATTTACAATTCTTACCATCAGCAGTTGGTCGAAAGTCTGTTATTAATCTCAACATTTTTCATTGATTTTAAGAAAGAAACTGTGAAAAATGCTCTAAAAACTAAGGGAATGCACTAAAATTGTCAAAAAATGCAAAAAAAATGTTGAAAGTGAAGCTTAACGGACTAATGATGTTAGCATTAATATAATAAGTAATAACACGACAATATGATTATGTATAAGTATAATATATAATAACGTACAACTGGAAATTAACCTGTGACTATACACACACCGCGTACACTCGGTATGACAGCGTCTGTGCAAGTGATTATTACATACATCAAAGGCCCTATTTATATGAACAATCGAGGCCATCCCGTATCCGTATATAATATAGAAAGCGATAGTAAAGGTGTTGCACAGCTATATCGTAACTGCATAAGTATCTATTAGAAAACGACATTGTACACGCACGTGTGTTTACATGGTTTGAATACTAATATTAATTGTATATTTCAACAAAAAAATCAGTATCACCAAAAACACATTTTATATTTACGGACCAGAGTTTAAAACACCAAGAAAAAAGATGCCTTTGCATAAAAATCCCAGCCTTAATAATAATCAATATTTATATTTTAAAGTTTTAAATTTCAAGTTTCTCTTGATTTTGGTGTAGCTATAAATACACTATTAAAATTGGGGCCACACACAACACAGGAAATTATCGCTGAGGAACAACAATCTCTAGGAAAATATTTACTAGGAATATTTTTATCATAGGAAAGTATTGTTGGGGAAAATATTAACCAGGAATAGCGTAGTCAGGAAAGTATATCATAGAAAAAAAAAATTAGGAATATATTACATAGACAATAGACATAGTGTTATTGGGAAAGTTTAACACAGGTAAAATAAAATTAGGAAAATATTATACAGGAAAGTTATGTAATAGGAAAATAATTGTAACTCAGTTTTGAATAAGAAAAAATACAAAGTAGGTAGGAAGGATATGCAGTGTAAAGAGGAAAACAAAATAATATTAGTATGTTGCCAATATATATATATTGTTTAATGCAATGTCCTTACTTACCTTCGGTTAGCACTTCACACATTACTTGTGGTATGCAGTTGGGCTCATCATTAAAAATGGCCTGCTCTTTATTTAAAATAAATCTAATAAACTGCAAAGCCATGTTAACTTATGCACAATATATTATAATTTGTCTACGCGGGAAGATTCAAGGGTGTCGTCGAGGAAAAGTAAGAGTTAAGTGTTTAAAGTTAAATAAAGACTAAAGAGTACCTAGATAAATTTTAAACTTTTAAAGTGGTCCGTCAACCGTCGTTCGTGTAAAACGGGGCTTAATCAAATCAAAGTAAAAAGATAAGACGTGTAATCGCATCATAGTAAACTCTGTTACCGAGTCTTAATTGACGGTTAGTAAAATCACTAAACTTGTTTAGAAAATCAATAACCGTGTTACAGAAACCGTACTCGCGAAAACGATATCAGTAAACAGTTTACTGATGGTTACTCCGCCAAAACACGCCTATTGATAAAATAAGAATAAACATTTGACGATAGTGTGTGGATGTCTGATCAAAATTCAAAACTTCAAAACGACTAACCAAATACTTAATACGATATTATAATATACTATTTGGTCTAACGCAGTAACGTGAGAATTTGACTACAGAACCAGAATCTAATACAGAAATCAGAATAATACTTATTAATTATTGACTTTTCGTCGATCGTTATCGAGACAAAATCTTTAAAGATCTTTTTTTATAGATCTTGGGCACGAGACGCTGACTATTCCAATCAACCACAAATTAACAAATTAATATAATTTAAAATACGGGCAAACACGGCTCCGAAATTCGTCTACTATCACTGTAAGACAGAACATTAGAACCTCTCAATCACAAACGTTGAACACTTGGTCAAAACGGAACATAATCGGTAATTATCTTTAACAGCAGTACTTCGCTTACTGAATTTGTTTTTCATACACTGTGCATGCTTTATTCTAATGATTTTTTTTAATTTCCCATAGGAAGTATTTGTGTATGATACTGCTCTATGGGCAATGATTTAAATATTTGTTTATTTGCCTATTTATGATTTTATATGATAAAATTACGAAAACGTTTGATTCAATTCAAGTACATCTACGGCACTACTTATCTGTTGGAACAAGGCCCAACACTCGAACTGAAATTGTAGTATCTATTTTTGGTACCACAATTTTTGGATTTATTAATTTGTTTGTTCGCGTTTCAAATTCTTTGATCAGTTCACAAAGGAATCGTTTTTGTCATGTCGGTAGAAGAAGTATAATCGGAAATCCATTTCATGAAAACTTATGGTATAATGAAATGGGACAAACTAATGTAAGCAAGTATACAATTCTTAAGCCAGTGTTATTTTTTATTTAGTATTTTCAATATTTATTTTGGTATACTTTATTTTTTACATAACATAAGAATGTTAAATGATAATCGTAAATCACTCAACAAGAAAATTGCACTTGGGTTGGCCACCAAAGAGGAATTGTTGAAGCAAATAAAAGTCGAATTAAATATGTTGGATACATGTCAACTTAAAATTGATGTAAGACTAACAGCTTATATTATTTCAAATACCTATTATTATTATTATTATTATTTTTTCATAGCAAGAAATGAAAGAAAATGATACCGAGTATATTAACACTGAAATACTTACCATTTTATCAAATCGTATCAATGATATGTACAACAGTATGTTTCTGCTGTTTCCTGTTGAAAAGACTTCACTATCAGAATATATTGAGTTCTGCTCAAATAATGTAAGTCAATAAATTACAACCTAAATAATTTTAATATTAGAAATATGATGAGTTTTTTAAATTTTTGTATTTGCCCTAAAGATTTTTGAAAATCTCAAAAACCTACTTTATATAATAATTTTATATCTATGTTAAGTGATGAGTTATGATCAATGACTAATTGAAAAGTATGCCTACTTGCATATTGATTATTGTAACTATCAATAATTAGTTATGGGAACGATATAATTTTGTATATCGATATTGTTCTGATTTTGCCGATATTGTATCATGATATCGTAAGTTGTACGATATCAATATGTAACAAAAATATTTTTTAATTATTTTATATATTACCTATTAACTACTTATTAGTTATTAGTTATCAATTATTACTTATTAAAATCAATAATAAATATAAATTAATAAACACAAAGATTGAATTAATAATTATTATTTATTAATTCAAAAAAATACTTTACATTGCTAATTGAAGATAAGAAAAAAAACTTATTACAATAATTCCCGATATAGGATACAATATTGATATCGACAATTTGTCACAATATTGATATTGTTTCCAATTATCAATATTGTTACCCATCACTATCAAAAATACATTATATATCTACCAGTTAGATAGCACACAATGATAGATATGACATCAATTCAACCATATATTTATGATTGCTGACTCCTACAAGCGCAATGCAATATTATATTTATATTTTCAATAGCTTTGGAACCTTATTTTTTTCTGTTTGATACAATGAATGATCACTGTAAGAATAATTATGTAGTAAACCTATATAAAATAAATATACAGAGACTTCTATGCTAGAAACTTCCATTTATCAAAATATTTTTGAGAACCAAACCAAATTAAATTTATTTAATTCTATTTAACAAAATTGTCTATATTCCGAATTTTTTTTGTTCCCCATGAGATTTTGTATTATGGAAGTTGCGTTGTAGTAAATCTTGTATGAGACCATAAATAATTATCATTCAAACTATAGCTAAATTATAAACATATAAGACAATAAATAATTTATAATAATAATTTTAATATAATTTATTAATATCTGTTTGAATTATTTTTGTATTAATTTTAATGTTATTTAAATAATAGATAATCAAGATAATAATAATAATTAAGATTTGAATATCCATAATACTTTTTCACATTGTATATCTAACTATTATATTGAAAAGGTTATGAATTTAAATTTTTTAATAACCATTGAAATAACTATGGTTTAACATGAAGAATTTGATTATTATACTTGAAATATTTATTTAACCGTTATAAATTCTTAATTTCAGACATTATTTATTACTAAATGTAGCAACATGTTGAATACACTTATGTTGAGATGCCATAGTGATCCTGAAGTATATATAACTGCAGCGACATATGAATTTGATGATTGAAATGATGTTGAATCAGCATAGACAATATTTCACAGAAGGATTAAAATATCACAAAAATTGTAAAAGCTTATACGTAGAAGATTTTTGGGTAGAAGTACAACATTTAGAAAAGACTGCAGGTGCCTCACTTCCAATTGCCATGGAAAAATATAAAAACCTCATAAAACGTTTTGAAGGTGATATCGAATTTCATTTTATATTACTAGACAGAGCAATAAAATTAAGTGCAGTTAGAGAACTGCAATGTAATATTGTCAGGTATTGATTAGGTATTTAATAAAAACAAATTAGTGTACATAATTAGAAATATATTTTTTTTATGTAGAGATATGGTCAGAAAGTATAGACATAGTGAACTAATGTGGCAAAAATTAGCTAAGATTCATTTTGATGGTTTTATCTATCATCGAGAAACTGAGCAATTACATTATGATAAAAATTATATTAGTGGTATAAGGTCAGTATCCAAAAATTAAAAAAAAAATTTTTTTTACCCTAATTTGTTTTATAGAAACTGCATTAAAACATATGAAGACGGATTAAAAGAAAATTTACCTTTAAAAAATAAACATAAGTTATGGAACTTTTATATTGATCATATTATAGAAATTCGGAAATCTTATCGCATGAAAAAAGAAACAATAAGAAATTTTATGAATGAAACTATGGAGCGAGCCTTTGAAGAAGCACACGATAACAAAGCATTACATAAATCTGAACATTATATTTATTGGGTACATACTACATTTTCATAAAGTATTACTATTTAATACAAAAACCGTTTGTTTGCTTATTTTTTTTTAGGCTAAAAACACAAATATAGACTGTCCTAGAATTCTGAAAAAAGGAGTTGAAGTGATAGAAGATAGTGTAGAACTTTGGATTACTTTATTATCATATTATTTGAGCTACGACAGTCTTGAAATGGGCATTGAAGCTTTTCAAGCAGGTGTTCGAACTTTGGCAAGCAAATCGATGCCTTTATGGAAAATTCTAATTTTATATTTGGGGAACACTCATCCAAAATTGGTAAAATAAGTATTAATATTTTGATCATTTCTCAATAATAAACCTACATAAAAATAATTAAATGAAACTCAGGTGTTAAAAGTTATCCCGTTAAGATGACGTCAGAGAACCATTTGTTTTCTCACTCTCTGACCCACACGCAACATAGCAAATTTATGTTTAGGAAAACCAACCATGTGTTGTAACTTTTAATATTAAAGTGAATTCACCTATTATCAAACCTTGAGCTAAGAATACCTGTGTCCTTACATTGGGTTTTTTCAGGGATGGAAAACTTTTTTAAAAAACGTTATTCAACGGGAAAAAAACAAAAAACAAAAACACTAAAAAACGATAACAAAAAATCCCAAAAACCGAAAAAAATTTAATAGCGAAATCAAAATCGAAAACGAAATTAAATTATAGTATTATACATTATTAATTTATTTATACCACGAAAAAAAACAATTTTCAAAAACATTTCACTTGTCTTTACTTTTTAATCTTTAACTTTAAAAACATTTTAATTTGAAACAGAAATTATCAATTTTCTGATTTTTATATAAATTATAATTTTGATTTAAAATTAAAATATTAAGAATAATTAATTTTAATTTTTAACTTTTAAGTGCATTTCTGTATTGCGCGTTACTATTATAACTTAAAAATTAAAAGTTATAAGTTATAAGAATATAATATATTCTGTATATTATAATATATATTGTTTTTAAAAACGTTATTTTCCTATTGCTTCCAAATAATGTTTTTGATAATATTGATTTTTTATATATATAATATATACAATTTGTTCACGAAAACAGGGAACACTTAATCACTCATTACCCTGTTAATATTTTTCAATTCTGTTTGTGGGACATTCAACTAGACTAATGGATTATAAATTCCTATGGGTTAAATTTTTTTTAACTCATGTATTTTGCGCATGCGCAATACAACTTCATTTTTTTTTAATGGTAACCCCTATTTTGAATATTATTTTTAGGTTGATTGATTTTTTGAAGTAATTTAGATCCATCAACTTGTATTCTAAACCCAAAATTAACGGAATTAGAGCTAGGTATAATTTTTAAAAATATTATTAAATTAAATTTTATTTTTTTTGAACTGTACTATTTGTACGGATTGTTTCCTTTTTACTACCATGATAAAAATTATTATAAAAACGTGAACTTTTGGAAAAGACCTATCTGTAATCATTTGTTATTAAGCCAATAATTGCATGGATGAGCAAGGACTTGCAACAGGATGCATTATGTACTTGCCACAGGGAGCAAGGGTGTTCAACCTGGTGCAAAAACTTGCAATAGTGAATAGGAACTTGAAACTACAAGCTGAAACAGTTGCAAGAACATACAAAAGCTATCAAGAATTTGTAACCGCTAGCAATGACTAGTAACATCCAGCAAGTATTTGCAACGTCGAGTTATGACTTGCAACAGGATGCATTATGTATACTTGCAATAGGGAGCAAGGACATTCAACCTGGTGCAAGAACTTACAATAGTGAATTAAGACTTGAAACAACAAGCAAGTGCTTTCAATGAAGATCAATGACTTGCAACAGGGAGCCAATACTTGCAGCAGTGTGCAAGAACTTTCGACAGCTAGCAAGTACTTAATTGCTCGTTGTTGCAAGTTTTTGCTCGATGTTGCAAATTCTTGCTCATCATTACAAGTTCTTGAACCCTGTGCAAGTCATTGATCGTCATTGTGAGCACTGCCTCTTTGTTTCCAGTACTTGATCGTTGTTTCAAGTCCTTAACTCACCATTGCAAGTTCTTGCACCTGGTTGAATTTCCTTGCTCCCTGTTGCAAGTACATAATGCATCCTGTTGCAAGACATTGCTTGAAGTTGCAAGTACTTACTGGCTGTTGCAAGTACTTTTTTGTCATTATAAGTACTTTATAGCTGTTGTAAGTTCTTGCACTGTTTTGCAATCCTTGCAAGTCGTCATTGCAAGCACTTTCTCTTTGTTTGCCAGTCCTTGCTCATTATTGCAATCATTATTACTCGCCCATGCAATAATTAGTTTAATAACGAATGATTAATGATAGGTATTTTCCAAAAGTTCATGTTTTTATAATAATTTGTATCATAGTCTTAAAAAAGAAACAATAGGTACATTACAATTAAAATAAAATAAAATTTAATTTAATAATATTTTTAAAAATTATACCTAGCTCTAGTTCCGTTAATTTTGGGTTTAGAATACAAGTTGATGGATCTAAATTACTTCAAAAAATCGAACAACCTAAAAATAATATTCAAAATAGGGGTTACCATTTAAAAAAAATGAAGTTTTATTGCGCATGCGCAAAATACATGATTTAAAAAAATTTTAAGTTATAGGATTCTATGATCCATTAGTCTTATTGAACGTCCCACAAACAGAATTGAAAAATGTTTACAGGGTAATGAGTAATAAAGTGTTCCCGGTTTCCGTGAACACACTGTATATATATAATAATTTAATTTAATTTTAAACTTTAAGTGCTTTTCTATATCGCCCGTTAATATTATAACTTAAAAGTTATAAGTTATCAGAATATAATGTAAAAAAAATATATTTATCAAACAAGTTATTTGGAAACAATAGGAAAATAATGTTTTCAAAAACGTTAATCAAAAACCATATAGAAAAATAACGTTAATCAAAAACGTTTAAAAACATTAAACAAAAACAATATTTTTTAGATCAATAAACAAAAACAAAAACGAAAAAATTAAAAACGTTTTCCATCCCTGGCTTTTTTACAATATTTTAATTTATATACAATTTAACTATCTAAGTTTGATAATAGCTGAATTCACTATAATATTAAGAGCATTGACACATGGTTGGTAATGTAAATGTGTTGACCAATAATCCAGCACCACAGTCGTGGCACGAGCTGAGTAGAAAAAAAAAAAAACTGCACCACGGTGTGTGTATAGTATATCGAAGCAGGAGTTGCCTATTTAAACTGTGTAAAATACAGGTAAATTTGTTATACAACATAACTAATTTTCTAATGTATAAATTAACTCCTAGTAAACTCCAAAACATCAGAATTATTGTGTAGAACATGCTTTTGTAAAAATCAACTAAATCGTACGTTTAAAAATTAAGTTATAAATGAAAAAGTGCCAACTTTTTAAAGGAAATTTATATTAAATTCATAATCACGGTAGCCGTCGTCGTCATCGTAGTCGTTGTAGCATGAGCGTTGTCAATGTTACCAACAATATTACCGTTGTTATAAATTATTCTGTAAATACTCAATATTATATAACGATGAAAATTAGTGATATCACAACAATGTAAAGTAC
>NC_042495.1:25413678-25425904 GCF_005508785.2 Acyrthosiphon pisum
ATATTTTAATAGTCCTTCGCCATTTAAATATTTTGTTCATCACACTTATAGTTTCTTTTAAGAAATAATTCCTCGCCAAGTTCATAAATTATTGAAACAAAATAAGTTTACATAAATTCAATAAACTTAGCATATTTTATTCATGATATCACATATTTATAGTGCTTAAAGAACTTATATTTTTTACTTAGCCATTTTTACACGTAGTTAACAAAGGGCTTTTGTTGTGATTAAATAGTCTTAAAATAAAATATGTACTTTACAGATTACCTTTATTCTAGCCATAAATTAACTTGTGTCTATATTTTATTGCATCTGTGATTTATCCATTAATTTCTAATGTCTACTGTATTCTTATTTAATATATAACTACATTGACTATAATGATATCACATGAAATTTGCATTTTGATTTTAATCTTTTCTTTATTTTATTCAGTAAATATAAACTTCACAATATTTAACTTTTCTCTCAAAATAACTGAAACTGTCAATCAATTTTGTATTTCCTAGTAAACAATGGTATTTTTTTTGACATCCTGTGTAAGGTATATTTTGTCTAAAGTTAAATATTTAATTGTTATACAGTGAAATTTCAACTAATCAACACGAAACAGTAGCAATCAACTCAATATGTAATAATTCCCTAAGTGTTTTATTATTTTTTTCCAATATATTTTTTACTCATTTTCTCTTCAATTATAGCAGATCACCCAATAGAAGTATATATAATTAAGTATCAGCGCTAGATAGGCAAGATATTGGTCCACCGAGTTTTAGTATTTCTAACCTTTGATTACTGTACAGTTTAATAGTTTAATTCAATTATATTTTCTATCAGCTTTTGTACTAATTTATAATTATTATATAAAAATAAAATTAAGACCAAACATTCATAACCGGCCCACCGAAATTTTCTCGGTAGCTCATTGGCCCATTCTGGGCCTGTCTATAATACTTAATAAACTTGCCTATATGTGTTCAATAATTATATAGAATACTATAAATATTATTTTCTCCTTGTGAATATTTTGTGGTTTCTCTATATCAGTATTTATTTCAATTTAGCTCCAACAATTATATCATGAAGGCTCACATTTTCCATTCCCAGACATTAATTTTGTAATCAGGCCTGAATATTTGGAATGGAGTGTAGTTCACAATGGAATACTTTCAACTCGTGAATTATTTATTGAACTTAGAGACATACAACC
This sequence comes from Acyrthosiphon pisum, assembly GCF_005508785.2. Classification (NCBI taxonomy): domain Eukaryota; kingdom Metazoa; phylum Arthropoda; class Insecta; order Hemiptera; family Aphididae; genus Acyrthosiphon; species Acyrthosiphon pisum. Next base: position 25,414,892 of record NC_042495.1, read on the forward strand.
AGAATGTAAACAGTTGTACACAACCATGATTTCATTTGAACTCACTCAAAACTCAGGTACTACCAAATTGAAAACTATAAGAAAACTGTATAACAATGTATGCAATACTTTTGGCCAGACTGACATTGTTGAGTATCAACTATTGCTACAAATTACAATGTTATTGGAGCTGATTTAAAATTGGTTATACAGGAGTGTGGTCTGACTGCATTCGTTTTGAATACAAGTATGGTTCTCATAAATTAGTGAAAGAAATTTATAAGGCATCATTGCTGTGTTTAGAACCAGATTTAAGGAATGGTATGACGAAAGAGTTTGAAAAACTTAAGGAGGAATTTATGTATGTATAACTTATTCAATTTTTTAATAAAGCGTAAATCATATACTAAATTTTCTGATGTGTTTTGTTTGTTTGGTTTTTAAGGGAAGACGATCCTAAAGATGGAGGAGTTAATGTTATTGATGATGACGAATAATTTTATAGTTAGGAAAAAATTACATAGGTGTGTATTTATTTTATTTATATTCATATTCTAAGTAATTTGTAAACTTAATTTTTTTTATGGCTGTGATATTATATTGTATTAAGTCTCTTTATTATTTATAGTTATTTGTATTTAATTTTTAAGTGACATAAGCAAAATCAAAATGATATTGATGTCTATGTTAATAATATATTAATAAATACTACAATGCAGCGATTGTGTAACATCAAGTAGTTTGAGCAAATCACTACTATTTCAGTGGCGTATATAGGGGGGAGACCCCCTAGTGAAATACTGACATTGCAGGTTCAATAAGTATTGCATGTATTTATTATATACACTGTTAACAGTTTTTCACCATAATTAATTTAGCCGGTTGATTAAAATTGTTTTTGAGGAATCAACAAGGAAATGTTAGATCATCAGGACTTGCTCTGATGACTTCGATGTTAAATTCATAATAAGAAATTAGATAAAATTAAAATATATATGTATATATGAAATTTTCAGTATTTAAAAAAAAAGAAATTAATAAATTAATTTTACATAATAATTATAAAATAAAATTGCGCAATTTTTATTTGTATTGTATATGTCATAATTATAACCACCCATAGTGAGGTATGTTATGAAAAAATTATATTGAGAGTAAGATCATATGATTCATAATATTATTATTATGAATTATGAGGTACAATATATTTATAAAATATTTCAATTTTTGGATACTAGTTATTATAAAATAATGTAAATATCACGTTATATTGGTAACCGCTAAAATTGAAATGTTAATAACTATTATAACAAAAAAATACTGCAAAGATGTTTTAAAACTTTTTGTAGCAAAATCGCAATTAAAAAATAAAAACGAAATTCGTGGTTTTACCATTTTATCAACAATAGATAATTATTTCAAAAAAGAACATTCGGACAGTGAACTGGAGTTTAAAAACTTAAAACTGTAAATGTGATTATTTAAATGTTGTATATTTAATTATAATTTAACATTTTCCTAAACCTACTTGAAATTCTAAGTGCCATTGTAGCAGTCTATGTATAACATAATTTGTCCATAACCAATGGTGATAGAAAATAAATAAAATTCTGTTGATGGTTTTTTTTTTTTTTTTATCAATGACTAAATAAAAAATATTAACTAATTATTAAATACCTTTGTTAAATATCAGAATATTTTTTCTCATTTATTAATTTAAATAATATGGTAAAAAATAATAAATTTTGCACACTTCACACTTTTATCAGACATTTTAATTTATACAACGTTTTATGTTATTTAAAAATAAAATACATTTAATAGAAAACAATATACTTTGAAAATAGATTTTGTGATATAGTTCAACTTTCCTATTCCATAAGTATGTATAAAGCTGTGTATAGGATGCACTTTCCAAAACTAATACATTATAATTTATGTAAATACTTATAAATTACATATTTAATTACCTATGAATTGACTTTACGTGTGGTTTATTTTTCCTTTGAGGGATTTCTAAAATATTTAATTGTTTGATACTACACACTTAATTGCCTTGATATTAACCTATTATATTGAATAGTTCCTAAAAATATTAATATTCTTTAAAATGTATTAGCAATTATTAATTTTTAATAAATTTAAGCTAAAAATATCAGAAATATGGAATAGGTAGGTAGCATACCCAATAAAACATTAAAAGTGCGCCAAAGTACGCGTATTTAAGGGGTTTAGTATAGGCATTTTAAATGACATTTGGAAAAGAATATTAAAATATGTTTTATCCACGATGTAGACACTCGTCGTTAAAAAGTGAGTCGTATTTTAACGGCATTTAATGCGGGAATTGTCCGTCTGGAGCGCTAAGAAAGCCGATTCTTTAAATAATAATATGTAATGGCATGCGCATCAAAACTTTAAAAACGAATGTAGTTTACTCCCCAAACGATTTTTCGGAACTCTTTTTTTGGAAATGTTGGTACTTTTTTGTTTGATGTGTTGGCAAAATCAGAATTTACCTATCTTACTCACTTTTTATGTAATTGTTAATAAACTAATTAAAAAATAATTGTAGGTTTTATGTGGTTTATTAACACTAACATTTCAAAAAAAAAAGTTCCGTAAAATCATTTGTGAAGTAAACTACATTTGTTCCTAAAGTTTTAATACTTATACCGCATAATATACCATATCATTATTTAGAGAATCGGCCTTCTTAGCACATCTGGCGGACAAGTCCCTCATTAAATGCCGTCAAAATACGACTAAAAAATTACTTAATCAAACATAGGAAGTGACTACACTTATCTACATTGTGGTTTTATCCTAAATATACTAATTTACTATACTCCGTTTCACGATAGAGTGCGACCACCACGCGCATTGAAAATTGAAATGAATTAGCTCCGACGTCGCGAGAACAAATTTCCCCCACCATGTGGCGTCCGCTCTCTGTATATAGCAACTCAAGTAACGCACCACAAATATTACCGCGACTAACCATTATATTATATCAGTATAGGAGTTATTTTTATGAAATAAAACCACTAAAAAACATATTGTAATAATAATTAACAAGATTGCACCAGTAACCGCTCTGTATAATATTATAACAACGTTGTTCGACAACGGTACGACGGCAATCGACAAATATCGACGGTAGGCAACCTAACCAGGAATGTGTTGCGAATGCACGGAAATGAACACGTTTTAGTCGCTGCTCAATAACACTATCGTGGAACTGAGTATAATTCAAAGTATTTAAAAAGTGGTCTAATATCCAGTAGGTACCAACCTTGGTTGCGGAATTCCAGGATAATGAAATTATATTGAAGAACGGTTTCGCGCGGTAAAAACATCACAAGTATACTAATTAACGAGTACATTATTTACAACTAATAAGAAAATTTGAAAATTCACACTACATAGAGGAAAACTTTATCTGTGTCGTAGATTTTCAATTTTTTTGATATCAATATTCAATATAGACATATAAAAAATTGAATTTATGAACAATTTGGATTATCTTTAAGTTATGTATCAAAAAAATGAAATCGCATACGACTTGCATACATTTTTTTTACCTGTATAGTAACAATTTGGGAAGGTTTTTAAAATTTGTTATACGTTGTTTTGCGCAAAACCATTTTTATAGGTAAATGTCACACTGCCTGTGAGCGTCCTTAAAAGGAAACCCGGCTTTTGCTGAATTTTGGCGTCATCTAGCAAGAAATCACTGAACTATGGAAAAAATTCCTAAAAATTCACCGTATATTCTCTATACATCGTAACATTCTCTATATCGTGCATTCGTCTTGCCGATCTTATTCATTGCCAATCACCTATTGTATCTTAGTCGATAAAATAAATATGACAGATATGCTCAAGCCTCAGTATGGCTTTACAGAATCTGGTATTTATGTTATATCCATAGACCTATTAACTAATGGACATCGCTTAGAGAGATAATTAAGGGATACGATATAGAGTGAGCGAGAAAGGAAACAAAGTACCTAGTAAAATTTATACAGTTCCTCATGCGGGCAGGGTGGAGTGGACTGTGCGGTCCATTAGTAAGGTTATAGCTATATTATGGTTATATCTCTTTACTTATCATGAAACGTGCCACCAGAGGTCTCTCTGACGACGGCCATACTACGACGGCACAGTCGTTTGAGTGGGGAAGTAGTGGGAATAACGGCGGTCGGCGATCATCCAATCATCCAATACTCTACCGACAGCAATAACACAAATAACAACAACAGACCACTCGGACAGTCATCAAATGAAGTGCCTTTGAAAACGTTGGTTATCGAGAATTGTTCATTATTACTTTTTTGTTTCTGTGTCGATCACAATGCCTGCATACGCGTCCGGAAAGCTCATCATAGTGTCCAACAGACTTCCATTCATTCTCAAAAAAAACGAACAAACGCTAAAGTTGGAAAGAAAAGCCAGGTATGATTGTTGATTATGGAATTGGTTTTCAGTAATATAATAATTAATAAATAATAACAAATATGAATAGTACCGCGTGTTTTATCTCGTTTGTTGTTACTTCTTGTTGACTTTGACACTTGTTGATCAACAAGCCAACAACAAACATATTAAGTACTTTGTGTGTATACAGTCTATACAGCATACGGTAATTTTATTAGTTAGGTACTCTGGTATGGTCATATGGATGTGTATGGGTATGACTGTCAGTGGGTCTGTGTTTTTTAACAATATTAGTTATTATTTCGTTACCCACCAACTATTTTTAAGACGGCGTAGGTACTGTGCCAAAAATGGACGATGCTCATCATGACGCTATAAGTGAAACATTATAAACGTTCCAAAGATGGCGTTGTGCTCCAAAACGCGGCGGCGGCAAGCGATCGTAACCACGCTTGTAGATCGAAACTATTTACAACCGTCATTGTAGATTTTTAACTACATCCATAACGTTTTTTTTTTTTTTTAATATTGGTTATTTGAATGATATTAATTATAATATAATATGTCTATGTTTATGAACTTATATCATATACAATGGATAAAGCTACTGCCATGTTGTTGTATATATCTATGGCTAGGCACTGCCTAAATATTTGAAGCCAACATAATTAAATACGCATGTGCACGATTGATATTATGCATTCAGGATTCCGATTAGTACAAGTGTTATTACGAGCAATTTATTTCACCTCTAGTTTAGTGATAAATACCTATTCGATATCAGTCCTCATGCGACTGGTCTTCATGATGTATTCAACACGTAAAACGCGTTTATAATGCTGAACCTCTATCCATAGTATATGTTTATGGATATATATATGGTAATAATAATATCTTGTTTGATACAGAAATTGGGGTTATAAAAAAGATTAATATGTATTAAAATGTATGTTAACTATAAATTGTCATAGGTTAGGTATTTTTAATTAAGTGCTAACTTAATAGTTATTAGTAAGGTCGTAATTATTCTAAGTAAAATCTAAAAATGATAACAATTTTTTTGGGGGTAGGTAACCAAAAAAATTTTCAATCAGATAGAAAATATTCCAAATGAAAAAAGTCTAACCATAATATCTCTAAAATGTTGATGTGATCTTAAAGACATATTTCAATGCTCACAAAAAATCACAGTTTTTATAATTGGCTTAAGTTATTCCTAGTTTTCTAAATCTTAGTTTTAGTGAAGCTTTTGCAATATTTTTATTAATTGGTATCAATTTTCCACTCATAATATTAATAAAATAATCATTTTTAAAGTCTTTATGGTAATTTAAAAATAAATGACTTGAATCATTCTAATGGATTTTTCTAATTTTTAAATCCTATCTTTGCTAATTGTCTGTACCTGCATAGACCAGTTTCTGGTGTATGAAGGGGCAAATTAAACACATGTTTTTTTAGTAGACACTATTTTATAATTTGGAATACACCACCATTTATTCTTTGTTAACCATGCTAGATTAAACTTTCTATTTTGTGTATTCATTTTTTAGAAATAACCTACATATTTTGTAATATGTTTATTTTTCGATAACCAATTTAACTCTTTATTTACAAATAAAGATGTATCATATTTTGGTAGGTACTAAGTTAATAATACCATCATTTAGTTGTACATTTATAAAACAATATTTAATTCCATGATTTTCTGTAAAAAATTGTCTAATATTATGGTTGTGTAGAATTCCAAAATTGAATATATACAACATTATTTTTACTATTTGTAGTCGTTATCCAACAATAAATGATAAACGATACTGGATGTTTGATGAACGTCAGAAGGGATAATATAGATTAAATAAAATTGTTTTATCATCAAAGTATAATACAACTGGATATTAGGTATACATAAATACATTTTGTTCTATACTTCTACTCTCGTTCAATACTTAATATTAATAAACTAAATGTTTTTTTTTTTTTTTTAATTAGATATTTCATAATAAAAACGATAATAATTGCTATAATATAATAAACCGTATTTATAATCAATGTTTTTATTATTAAGGTTATTGAAATAAAATTTAGTAGGTATTTCAAAGTTAATGAACTCATTTACCTATGTTATAAGTACTTTGTTATTTTCATTATTGTAAATTTTAGTTTAATGAAATTTAAATAAATATATTATAATTGCGCGTTTATTTTGCTTGTTTAATCTACTTACAATATAATGCCATGTTTATAGGCAAAAGTAGTGGAGGGCTTAAGAGGCTAAGCCCCATCCCCCCCAAAAAAATTTCTTAAATTTCTTTAAGCACATTCAATATTAATGAGGTCTTCACCTCCACCAAATCTTAAATGCTATTTACGCCATATACCATGAAAAATAATCTATACCAAATAAACTCTGTGTTTATTAATATACATAATGATTTTGTAGTACTCGTGTATACTATAATTTTAATTTATAATTTTTTTATGATTGACAATTTTAAAATATTAAAAAATATTAGGAATTATTGTCTAACATTTTAATATATTTTAATTTTAGCGCTGGCGGGTTAGTCACTGCTGTGGCACCTGTTGTAGTTCAAGGAAATGGAGTATGGGTTGGATGGGCTGGTATTCACTTAGAGGAAGGTGAAAAAATACCAGAATCTGATCCTAATGATACAACACCTACTGCTGGATTACGTTCTGATAAAGTTGGTTATTTAATTTAATAAGAATTTAACTATAATGTAATTTATTTGAACAATTTTTAATGTTCCTTCAAGGTTATACCTGTTGATTTTGATCCTCAAACGTTTGATAGTTATTACAATGGTTGCTGTAATGGAACATTTTGGCCTCTATTCCATTCAATGCCTGACCGAGCACAATTTTCTGCCGATTCTTGGAAAGTAATAATAGATGCAAAAAAAAAAATAAATATTATAAGCTAATTCAAATTGTTTTATTTTATATTTATAAGTCATACTGTGCAGTCAATAAAGAATTTGCATCAAAAACAGTAGGTGCTTTGGAAAATTTATCAACAGAAGAAACAGATTCTGGAACACCGCTTGTTTGGTTGCATGATTATCATCTTATGTTAGCTGCAAACAGTATACGAAATGTAAAGTTTAATATTACATAATTTATGGATAAATAATTTAACCCTTCACTGCTACACCATTTATGCATTTCAACTTGTGTGTTCTACGTAAAATAAAATTTTTTTAATTTTATGATCTTTATGATCTTATTATTTAAGTTTAAAACAATTCGAGCCAAGGTTTCCTAAACTTGTACAGTTACCAGCATAATATTATAAAATACAGGAATGTAATAGTACGTCTGGACTGTGGATCAGTGAAAATGTTAAATCAAAAGGATGTACATTTTTTTAAAATATCACAGTACAGCCAAATTAATTTGTGCCTTTTATTTCTGAAGTACAAATAATTTATCTTAATATAAAAGAATTTAGTACAAGAATATAATTTTTACATAAATATTAAACTAATTTAATCTGGCAAAAAAAATAGATATTATGTCAAAATTAAAATTTTTTTCAAAAATTCTATACCTTTCTTTACAATGCAGTTGAAGTAAAATATTTTTAAGCATCTAAACATAGTGTATACAATTATATAATTATTATTTTAGGTGGCAGATGAAAAAAATTTGAAATTTAAACTAGGATTTTTCCTTCATATACCATTTCCTCCATGGGATATTTTTAGGTTGTTTCCGTGGGCTGATGAAATTCTTCAAGGAATGTTAGGTATGTACCTACCTCTTAGTAACTTAATGATGATACTGAAATATTATTTATGATTACTATATTTTTAAGGTTGTGATATGATTGGTTTTCATATTGAAGATTATTGTTTAAATTTTGTGGATTGCTGTCAGCGAAGATTAGGTTGTCGGGTAGATCGAAAAAATTTACTTGTTGAACATGGTGGTCGCACAGTACGTATTCGTCCATTGCCAATTGGTATACCATTTGATCGATTTGTCGAAATGGCAAAGCAAGCACCCATTGTAATAAGTACATCATTACAATTGATACTTGGTGTAGATCGATTGGATTACACTAAAGGGTTAGTACATAGATTAAAGGCTTTTGAATTCCTATTGGAACGATATCCACAACATAAGGGTAAAGTAGCACTTATGCAAATTGCCGTTCCATCACGTACAGATGTTAAGGAATATCAGGACCTTAAAGAGGAAATGGACCAACTTGTCGGACGAATAAATGGTCGTTTCTCAACTCCTAATTGGTCACCCATTAAATATATTTATGGTTGTGTTAGTCAAAATGATTTGGCAGCTTTCTATCGTGACTCAGCTGTAGCAATGGTTACACCACTTCGTGACGGCATGAATTTAGTAGCCAAAGAGTTTGTTGCTTGTCAAATTAAAGAATCACCTGGTGTTCTTATTGTATCACCATTTGCTGGCGCTGGTGAAATGATGAATGAGGCTTTAATTTGTAATCCGTATGAATTAGTTGAAGCAGCTGATACTTTGCACAGAGCATTGACTATGCCTGAAGATGAAAGGATTTTAAGAATGAGGTGTTTGAGACGTAGAGAAAAAGTACATGATGTAGATTATTGGATGCGATCTTTCCTTAAAGCAATGGGTACTTTAATATTTGAAGATGGTGACGATGTTTTGCCAACTACCATGCAACCAGTCACTTTACAGGACTTTGATGATTATTTGGCTAAGTAAATATTTGTTTTACAATTATATTACAACATTTATAAGTATATTTTGTTTAATCATTTTTATTATAGATATATTGGGAATACAAACAAGCTTGCATTGCTATTAGACTACGATGGTACATTGGCTCCACTAGCTCCTCACCCAAACCTTGCTACATTACCTTTAGAAACTAAAAGGGTTTTAGAAAGGTTGGCCAATATGCCTGATGTATACATAGCCATTATTTCTGGCAGAAATGTTCACAATGTTAAATCTATGGTTTGTTATTAACTGTCATACTATGTACAACAAAATAAATGGTTGAAATTAATATATAGGTTGGTATTGAGGGTCTAACTTATGCTGGTAATCATGGACTGGAAATTCTTCATCCAGATGGAAGTAGGTTTATGCATCCATTGCCTAAAGAATATGTAGATAAAGTTGGGGATCTGTTGAAAGTGCTTGAAGAACAAGTAAATACAAAGTGATTATCAATGAATTATTAACTTATTTGTTTTTATTTGTAGGTTTGCAAAGATGGTGCATGGGTAGAAAATAAAGGTACTTCATTGACATTCCATTACCGTAAAGTACCTGTTAACGCTCGACCTGAGCTTGCATCCACAGCACAGCGTCTGATAGAAGAAGCCGGATTTAAAGCAGGTCAAGCTCATTGTGCCATTGAAATCAAACCTCCAGTACAATGGAATAAGGGGCGCGCATCTTTGTATATTTTACGTACAGCTTTTGGTTTGGATTGGAGTGAACGCACACGCATTATTTATGCAGGAGACGATGTAACTGATGAAGATGCAATGCAGGTAGTTTCTATTCATCTTAAAATTAAAATAATATTCGCCTAATTGTATTTATATCATTTGAAAGGCATTAAAAGGTATGGCAGCAACTTTCAGAGTAGCCCAGTCTCAAATAGTTAAAACTTCTGCTGAACGTCGTTTGCCAAGTACTGATTCTGTGTTAACTATGTTGAAATGGGTTGAAAGACATTTTGGCAAACGGCTACCTCGTGAAAATAGTCTTGGTAATTTAAACAATAATCACAAGAATTCATTTGTAGATATTGAATTGGAGCTCAGTATGCCAGAAGAAAAGTCTCCAAAATAATACTAATTATTCACAAATATTAATATCTTTAAACCTTGAAGTTTATTTTCACTCATATTCAGTGACACAGTTTGTTAGTATAACAATTTTGATATTTCATCGTAATATTATTTTTATATGTAACTGAAGTATATTCTATTTTTGTACAAGAATAAATACATAATATTCATATTCAATATATTTTTATAGAATGTTTGTACATTTTAAAATTAACAACAAATAAAATATTCTGTAAGTCAGTTAAAGGTAAATGATAAAAAGTAATAAATGTTAAATTGAAATAAAGATATGGCATAACAGGTCTATTACATTATTTAAATAATATAATATATATTAAGTTTTTAGCTTATTATATATTATATTTTAACTATCAAACAATTGGCTATCTATAAAATATATTTATTTAAATTAGACATATATACAGTAGATAGTGATAATCAATAAATGTATCATTCATTCATGATTATCAATTATGTTATTTTTTTTATTCCTAAAAAATTGTAATATTTAATAAGTTAAACAAATTTTGGTACTTAATGGAAAGCAAAAAAAAAACCAATCATATAGTTACAAGGTGAAATGTTAAAAATACCAGCAAAGTAATAAATACTTAATTAAGTTGAAAACTAACTAAATTATAATTTTCAATTTTATACCATCAAAATGGTAATTTTTTTTTGTTAGATTTAAGAGTTCAATTAATACATTATTCATATATCATATTATACAATATACCTGGTGATTCTTTTATCCGCG
>NC_042495.1:25426274-25431935 GCF_005508785.2 Acyrthosiphon pisum
TTTGAATATTTATAACTAATAAACTACTCACCCCAAATTCATTTTCATGTATCAAAATACTAAGAGAAATATTCTGCTTTGGAACATAAAATTAAAACCCTATGTCGTCATTCAAAAAAAAGTAAAAAACTTAAATATTATAAGGATACAAATATTTAAAAATTTAATTTTTTAAGTAAAAATGTTGTTTTATAAGTGACTTGAAACTATGTAAAAAAATATTTTCAAAAATATTTACACTTTTTGAAATAATGAGTGTTCAATGATAAAAGAATCACCCGGTATAGTACTTAATTTTTTTTTTTATTTAACCCACAGTGGTTTTATGTTATAAGATACATTTAGAATTACAATAATAAACAACATTAAATAATATGATACATTTATCTATATTAATAAAAGGCAATGTTTGCGAATGTGTGTAAGCGATTCACAGCCAAGTCTATCGCACTATTTGTACATGAGTCATCTAAATTTTTAGTTTTAATGAGGTCCTGTATTTTATATTTGGTTAAAACCACTCGAATTACTGTGTTAAAAATATGTGTAGCTTACATTAACAAAGTATAAAAAGACGGTAAATCAACTAGCATTATTGAATTTGTAACGAAGTAATGCTGCGCTAGTCATATGATAAATTGGGTTCATAGGTTTATATAAATTTATTGTTTCTGTTTTGGATTTTGATTCTTGTTTTAAACGCTAATAACTCCTTGGTGGACCACAATATATTATTGCTTATTTCTTCAGAAATAGCAAATTAAATATTGCTATAAGAAAGTATTTTAGAAGCAAATTATGAACAATTATGTAACATTGTTACTAATGATTTGGATTTCTGGTATACTTTTTTTAGTATAGAAAAATTGTTAGAAGCTGAGATGTCTAGAGTTCATTTATTTATTTTATCCTATACGGATTAAATTCCAATTTACTAAATATGGATTAAAAGATCAGAAATTGAATAATTTATTAAAACTAATACCTTAATGAATTACAGTGCAAACGTGTACTATGTTGAGAGAAAAAAAGAGATAATAATAATAATATATAACATTAAAATACCTATACAAAAAAATATAAAACTATCTTTATATTAAAATGTAACAGTTTCAAAAAAAAATAGTTGATGTTTACTATTAATAATCTTAAGTTAGCAGATAATTGTATAATTAATTAAATTAATAAAGCTTAGTAAATTGTATTGTTAGTAATAAAACTAATAAAGTTTCTAATGTTATACCTTCATCATGAAATTACCATCAGGTAGGTAGATTAATTTTAAAATAGATAACTAATAAATAACAAGTAATTAAACATAAAATAAAATATTAAAAGGTGGAATGTAGTTATTGAGTATGTTATTGTAATGGATGTGTTGAATTTGAATCCAATGATAAATCAAATGTTAAAAAAACAATTCTGAGCAGAGACGGTTAGCCTAACATGCTTGAATAAATAATCAAAACATTGTCATGGCTATAAATATAAAAGAGACAAAATACTTTGAAAATGTTATCATGTAGGTAATCAAAATAGTCTTATTGATATTTTATGAACATCTAAATGATCTTAGATTATTAATTTTTGAATAACACCAAAAAAATTAAATCAAATTTTCAAAAATTGTCTGAATGTAACTTGTACTTTGAAGTGTTGTTCAAATATCTAACTTCTGTAAAAACTGTAAATATTGTGCTTACTTTTTTTGTTTACAGTATAATATATATTTATGAAAATCCTTGCTATAAAAATTGTACTTTCTAAACATTTTAAATTAAATAATAACTTGCAAATTTTCGAGATTTTAATGAATTTTGTCAAAATTCTAACGTCAGATAATATTAAAAAATTAATATGGATTTATGCTAAATTTTTTCAAAGTTATTAGATTGAGTGAAAATTATTTATTAATAATATTTTAAAAAATCCCCCTTCCCCTCAAATGTCAGACACTGTCAGAATTCACAAAATGTAATATATTATGAGATCATTGAAACTTCCATATTATTAACAAGTAAAACTAATACACATTAAGCATTAAGTGTTACCTTATAGTTTACTCGTAATGAATATTAAAATCAAAATTTACATCCAGTAATTTTCAAAAGCGCCGTGAAAAACAAAAGGAAAATTAAGGAAAAACGGGAAATTTTACGCAAAATCGATTTTGGTTTTTGGTGTAACTCTAAAACAAATAACCGTAGATAGGTACATGCAATTTTGACTGAATGTTAAAATTAACATTTTCTATACCCCATAAATGTATAGCCGCAATTTTTTTTTATAATTATTTAAAGTTCAAATATTGACAAAATACGTAAATATCACAAAAATTAGCAAATTATTTTGAGTTGGAAATTCATAAAAATATTTCTATTTGAATCTAAGATTTGAAAATGTATTAAAAGATTCCTTATAAGTTTTTCTTCTTTTATCAAAAAAAAAAATGTCTTCAAGCAAATCAAATAACATTTTTATGAGCGTTTGAATTTCACATATTTTACAACATATAGGATACTCACTCGATTTCTCATGCAGCAATTTTGTCATTTCGTTGTACTTTAAAAACGAATAGCAGTTGATACATGAAAATTTCACCGGTTGCTTATATTAGCATTTTCTATACATGATCAAAGTTTCAAAAAATTATGATTTGTTTTGTACTGTTTACGGACATTTTTAGTTCCAATTGTTTTTAGTTTTATCTTCTATGAATGTCAATACAATTTTATTTATTAAAAATGCGTCAAAATTTAATACAAGGCTCCTAATATATTGTTACAATTAATATATTGTTACAAATAGTATTTTAAAATATTAAAAATACATACATATTTTTTTTTATAAGCATTTAAAGTTCGAATTTTAACAAAATGTATCAAATTTAATAACTATTTTGTAGTCAAAAATGTATAGTGTTCAACTTTTATATCAAAGGTGAAAGGATTGAAAATTTAAAACAAGGTTTCCACGTAAATAGGTTATACATAAATAACTTTATTCACAATAATATCATCAAATATACTTATATTAGTAATATATGATTTTACTAATATATATTTCGCCGCTGGACGTTTCGCCGCCACCATTTCGACACCACGTCGTCTCAGAATGAAAAGGTTCTAAATCAATTTTTTTGAAAAATGGTTTTTTTGCATATTATTATTAAATATTTTTTGTTGTATAATTCAATCCTGAAATCGTATCGATCCGTTGATTATTCAATGAGATACAGAGAATGAAAAGGTTCTAATTCATACGTGAATGATAGGTACGGGCTAACTTAAAAACGTTCTCCTGAACAATTACAAAAATTACGTTAGAACCTTTTCATTCTGAGACGACGACCATCATTTCGCCACCACCGTTTCGTCGCCACCGATTCGCCGCCAGGCCAAATTTCCGACCCACATTCCCAATTTTTAAAACATATTCATAGTTTGTTTATTATAATCTATAGCAGTTGTATTACATTTTTTAATCATATTAGATAGTTTATGTGTAGTGTACCTAAATCAAGATTTATAAACGAGTGGGAATGAGTCGTAAATTAGTGAAGATAACCTATCTATATTCTATGTTTTGTAAAAACGTATTAATATATTATACAATAGCTTTTTATCTTATTAAATAATTTATTTCGTTGATTATAGTAAGTCGAATAGTGTGTGGGATGATCTATATGTTCGGACGTCTAGTGGTTGCAATAAAATATTACGTGTAGAACGTAGGTAGGTACAATTTGATTTAAGATGCGAGGACCAGATTAATAATCAATATTCACAAGTCATACACTCATACGACTAAGCGCAAATGATTCTAGTATTTTACTATTATATAGGTACCTGTACTATTCTACACACATACCTATACAAAATCCTAAAATATAGGCCATATAATAGAATATCTTAGATTCTGAGCGGAGCGATAAATGTATTGATTTTACAATGATGTGTGTTTTCAACAGCGCCAGAAAAAACAAAAAAAAATTAAGTAAAAACAGGAATTATACGCAAAATCGGTTTTCAACTAAATCGATTTTGATTTTTGGTGTAACTCTAAAACAAATTATCGTAGATATATTCACTAAATGTTTATATTAGCATTGTCAGCATTATCAGCATTATTAGCATTGTCAGCGTCTATACATGATACAATTTTCAAAATATTTTGACTTGATTTCAGCTGATAACATTCATATTCAGTTTCCAATTTTTTTAGTTTTTTTTTCCCTAAACGAATATAAAATTGAAATTGTTTGGTCAAAAAGCTTAAAAAATTAATAAAAGGTTCCTAATATATTGTTACAATAACAGTTGAAAAATATTAAAAATACATATGCACAATTTTCTTTATAAGCTTTTGAAGTTCAAATTTTGACAAAATGTAAGTATCAAATTTAAAACAAAAATGATATTGTAGGTAGTTAAAAATATATGAAATGTTCAACTTTAAATATAGCTAATGATTTAAAATTTAAAACAAGGTTCCACATAAATAGACGTTATTTATAAATTGCTTTATTCACAATAATATCATCAAATATATTTAAAATACTGGTAGTTATATTCAACGGTAATATCATTGACTGATATATCGTTTTTCTTATATCCATGATAATATAATATGATTAATAACTTATTATTCATTAGCCACTTATTTGCTCAATAACTTATGGTTTAAAGGTATAAAATATAAAATTAATATGTTATTTATTTATGTATTATGTCTTAAACTGTTGTATAAGGCTCAGCCCGTTAATAAATAAATATAAATATTTAATTAGTTAGGTAGGTACATAATATGTAAATATTAAAAATACCTTCCAATTAAACAGCAAACAAATCACACATTTAGATTGTTACATATAATTTAATTCTGTTCCCAAAAAATATAAAATTATAAAATACAGTTTTAAATTCTGAGTGGAACGATGAATGTATTGATTTTACAATGATGTGTGTTTTTTTTTATTTTTTTTTTATTTTTATTTATTTTTAATTAATTTTTTATTTTTGTGTCTGTCATCACCTTTTAGGACAGTAAAAGTGCTTGGATTTTCTTCAACAGTACATTTTCTGATAGGAAAGTGAATCTAGTTGGTACTTTGGGGGGTCAAAAGTAAAAAATTTGGGTGTTTAAACCCCTCCCATTGACATTTTCCCTCCTAATAAATATATTGATTATAGGGTTCGGGACTGCTTGCAAGTTATAAATTTGTCTTATAAAATGACGAAATTAAATACAAAGTTTGAATTTGCATATTTATGTATTTTAGATTCTGAGCGGAGCGAGTAAGCTATTGTTTTTACAATGGTGTTTATTTATTTATTTTTTTATTTTTATATCCTGTATACAAAATTTCTTCCGGAAGGAGTGTTTCGATTTCAACATATAGTACCTTATATTTTAGCAAATTGGATCAAGATGGTACTTTAGAGAGGTCATTTTTCGATTTTCTCAATAGTTATTTAATGCCACGGAAAAAACCACCGGAATAAACGTTAAAAATTGGATTTTAATTTCTAACACTTTGTTTATCACCATAGAAACGAATAAAAAATTATAATATTAATTCAACTTACATGATAAAATAAATAATAACAAAATATAAAATATCCAGACTGACAAACCGTCTCCGCTCAAAATCGTTTTTCT
>NC_042495.1:25432035-25439720 GCF_005508785.2 Acyrthosiphon pisum
GCGCCAAAGTACGCGTATTTAAGGGGTTTAGTATAGGCATTTTAAATGACATTTGGAAAAGAATATTAAAATATGTTATATCCACGATGTAGACACTCGACGTTAAAAAGTGAGTCGTATTTTGACGGCATTTAATGCGGGAATTGTCCGTCTGGAGCACTAAGAAAGCCGATTCTTTAAATAATAATATGTAATGGTATACGCATCAAAACTTTAAAAACGAATGTAGTTTACTCCCCAAACGATTTTTTGGAACTTTTTTTTGGAAATGTTAGTACTTTTTTGTTTGATGTATTGGTAAAATCAGAATTTACCTATCTTACTCACTTTTTATGTAATTGTTAATAAACTAATTAAAAATCAATTGTTAGTTTTATGTGGTTTATAAACAAAATCATAAAAAGTGAGTTAGATAGGTAAATTCTGATTTTACCAACACATCAAACAAAAAATTACTAACATTTCAAAAAAAAGAAAGTTTCGTAAAATCGTTTGTGAAGTAAACTACATTTGTTCCTAAAGTTTTAATAAATACCGCCCCATATAATTATTTAGAGAATCGGCTTTCTAAGCACCTCTGGCGGACAAGTCCCTCATTAAATGCCGTCAAAATACGACTAAAAAATTACTTAATCAAACATAGGAAGTGACTACACTTATCTACATTGTGGTTTTATCCTAAATATACTAATTTACTACACTCCGTTTCACGATCATGGGCGCTGTGTGCAGGTGGGCTAGGGGGCTACAGCCCCCCATGAGCTTAGTATAGCGGAGCTCAGCCCCCCACGGCCTCTCGGTTCTTATATTATAAAATAAGTCATAAGACATAACAAATAAATTAAGAAAGTCTTGAAACTAATGAAAAACGATGATGCACTTCGTCAAATGTTACCAGAGTTTAACAAAATATTATGCATAATGTTAGTTATACCAGTGTTATCATGTACTTCAGAGAGATCATTTTCTGCCCTTCGCAGACTTAAGACATACATCAGGAGTACAATGAGTCAAACACGGTTGAATGATATTTCCATTCTTCATGTTCACCGTGATGAAGAAATAAATGTAGAAACTGTCGCAAACCAATTCATCAACATTTCCAAAGTGCGGAAAAATGCATTTTCTTTATAAAATAATGTGTAACTTTCAAAATAAATTGGCATTTTTTAATTTTTGTCTTATGATTTTTTTATGATAATACTATTATAATTTTATAACATACAAAACAACAAATAACTAAATTTTAATAGTTAATTGTTTAACGAAAAATTTAAATAAAACGAAAATATTTATGTAAAACTTCAGTAAAAGTGTTCATAAAATAGTGAGCCCCCAATGATATTTTTAAAACCTGGCGCCAATGCATTTTAGTACAAAATCATCACATATAAGTGTATTCTTTTTAGTAAAACATACAAAGTATATCCTTGCCAGATTACGTAAATTTTCATTTGTAAGTATTATTTTATAGTTGTACGCACTAATTGTACTGATTATATTTCTTAACAATACGGAGTCAGTCTAATTTGCTAATTTGTTCAAAAGTATAGATTTCTAAAAAATTAATGAAATAGAAGGAAATAATGGCTAAAAATCTTCTAATCAAATGATAATCCCAATTTCTATCTGGCATAGAATCTGCGGTTATCATTTCACAATGATTACTGGTTGTAAACAATGCTCAGAAAATTAGTAAACATGGTCAGAGGTTGTCTCAAAACATAATCCAAACCACTTGTCTGCGATAGAAAAGTAAAATAAATGTTAGTAATTTACGGCAACATTGGTACTACTCTGAGCACGACTATAGTAAATTGCATCTAAGAGGTAAAATCGTTTAACATATATTAGGTAGATATTTATATATTTTTTACAATTTGCATTTTCAGAAAGTTTTGTTCCTCCAACGTTGAGTTAGTAGAAAATGAACTGACGAATAAAGGATTTGGAGTCCATGCAGTTGATGACTTTAATTCACCCAGAAAAGCCTTAGATACCCAATAATGTCCAATTCACGAACACCTGTGTAAGTATATATCACTAAAGTATCCGATTTTGAATGTTTGCCAAAACCAAAAGTAGGTATTATATTCAGCCCGTTTCATCAAAATAAATTAATAAATAAATAATTATATGTTAAAATCTTAAAATATTCATGACTTGTTTTAAAAATAAAATACAAATATAATAAGTGCTTGCCCCCACAAGGTTCTTAAAAAAATATTCTTGCCTTTAAGATTGTTTATAACATTATGTCATATGACTCTAATATATTAAGACTAACGGTACAAAGCTGGATCTACTGTACGCGCATTTGCATGTTGCTCTTTGTACAATTAAAGAAGACGAATGGTGCACTGACAATTTTTAAAAAAGTTTTAATTATTAGGTAATACAATTTTGCTGAGCAAGAATCCAATTTTAATAACGCAGAAGGCCTCAACATATTTAAATTGCAAAGAAACACATAAGACATAACTAGTTTGGACATTGCAGGTATCTTTTCTGAAGGGAAAGAGTATCTAGTTGGATGCGTTAAACAGATAAAGATTGAATGTTCCCAGTTGTTTTCAAATAGGTACATGGGGAAAAACAAAAAGATGATTGAGCAAAAATGATTATATTTTTGACAAATATTGATTTTCTTTTATTGGTAAAAAATACCTAGGTATAGATACAAGATTTGTTCGTCGAAGTTCCTGTTAGCATTTTCTATACACCATACAAATTTTAAAACGATTTTACTCTTTTTGAGCTAGTTACGGGGATAATACATTTCAATTTTTTCGATTTGTTTTGTTTTTAAAATTTTTGTCAATAAATATTATGTTATGACAAAGAGTTTCTATAATATCTGTTCACAAGTATAATATATACGTAACCACAATTTTTCATAAGCATTTACAGATCACATTTTGACAATATTCATCAACAATTTGCAAATTATTTTGCTTTTAAAAATGTATTAAATTTACAATTGTATATTTAGCTTACGCTTATAGTAAAAATTTATCATAGTAATATTTATTATAAAATTGAATTAAATATGTAAATTACTGGTTTACAGGTCGTCAAACCCGTTCCCATTTACAACGAGGAAAGTCAAACTTCTTTGAAAAAAGAGTATGCAATTACCAAAACGCTTCAGTGGCTGTTATTAAAGTTCTTCAAATATCAACAACGGACATAATTGATGAAGACTTTTAAACTAAGTGTATTCTAATAGGTTCCTATTTCCTTTAATTTGTGTATTTATTTTTCCCATGTTTCCCCCCACCACCTATCAGAAAGTAATTAGTTACTTTCTTTAACTGTGGAGTTGTGTTTGTGAATAAAATTATGTTGTCAATGACTAATTTAAGAAAACTTTATTTTTAAATTTTATAATAAAAAAAATATTAGGTACCTAATTAAAATCATTATAAATTACACTATCATATTTTTAATATTTGTCGTTTTCATATTATGTATTTTAAAATTTAGAAATATATCAATATATGACTAATGCAGTAATGTGATGTAAATTATTGTTTTAGTTGCAGCAGTTATTATTTGTACATCAGTGAAAATTGCATGTATATCTACAGTAATTTATTTTAGAGTAGGTAACACGAAAAACCAAAAACGAATTTACCTAAAAGTTCACGTTTTAATAAATTTTTTTTTGTTTTTGCCAGCGCTTTTGTAGACTAGGTACTGTTCATTTCGACATCCCCTATGCACCTACTATAGATTCACTTTCCCACCGGAAAAGATGAAAAGCGGAGCATTGCTTCCAATACTTATCGTGTACACATACACAAAGAATAAAAATGTATTAAGCATAACGTAAATTTGCCAATGGTATTAATATAGGTCGAATCACTCTAATTTTTAAACTAATGATGCTAAATGTGATATACATTCAGTGCCGTAGCCAGGGGTGGGCACTGGGGGCACGCCCCCCCTGATTTTTTTTATCTTGTTTTATTTTATATCATATAAATTATAAGTTAAAAGTTAATACGCACTTTTTGTTAACTTTTTATTAAGTTAGAAAAAAGGTAATTTGTTTATACGACGCTAGCGTACTTAATTTTTTTCCAACCCAAAATTAAATTATAGACTATTCTTTATACATTATTTCCATATAAGTTAGATTTGAATGATGATAAACATTTATAACTTTAAGCAATTCACGGTAAATATTTTTTGACATGAAAACGATATATAATTAAATTTAAAACAAAATAAATAAATGAAACTTATTTCTTAAAATGAAAAATTAACTCATTAATTTCATGTTAATTAAGAAAAAAATTTAGAAGTTTAACAGTTAAGTTCATGAAAAGACTGTAAAAAAGAAAGCTTTTTCTTCAATTGGCATGATTAAATAAAATTGGTCTTGCTTTAATGACCCATTTACACTAAAATGCCTATAAACTTCGATTGTTCGTCCTATATTTGAATATTATGCATTAATCATCTGGGAAACATGGTGTTTATTTTTTTTTTATCCTGTATAGAAAATTTCTACCAGAAGGAGTGCTTCGATTTCAATATATAGTACCTTATCTTTTAGAAAATTGGATCAAGATGGTACTTTAAGGAGGTCATTTTTTGATTTTCCCAATAGTTAACTAATGTCACGGGAAAAACCACCGAAAAATTACGAAAAACCGCTAAAAAAAGAGTTTTAATTTCTATCGCTTTGTTTATTACCATAGAAACGAATAAAACATTTCGATATTTCAATATTAATCAACTTACTGACTATAGTAAATAATAACAATATAAAATATCTAGACTGACAAACCGTCTCCACTCAGAATCGTTTTTCTTATACAATGATGTATTATATCATTGAATTCAAGTTTAATACAATTCATTATACATTGATCCACTTGTAACCATCTGTACAGCAAAGCGACATCCAATTACCCACTTTTTTTAAATTTGTTTTGAACATATTATTATTATTTAATAATTAAAAACTCAACAATTTCAAATCGTCTTATACATATGGTATATTTATTTAATAAAGGCTAATTTGGTGGTGTGGGGGCTTTCCCCGCCAAAGTTCTGTTTTCTAAAAATTATCTGGACCCTCCTCATGACAAATTCCTAAATACGCCACTGGTTAAGAAGACGTGTCACCCAAAGCTACAGATATCCCCATATAGTACTAGATAGCGAACTCCGACCATATTAAAGCATCATGGTTGGGGGGGGGGGGGGAGATAACTGTATGTTATTTTTATCATCATGGTAAATTGTGATCTATCTTATATATATAAATGTATAATGATAATAATACGGCGCCCAAAAATATGACAATAAATATCTTAAAATTAACTACACAGTTAATGGTTGACATAGGTACTGCAGTCAGAGATGACACTGAGATAACCCAGGGACGCTTAATGCCCAATCTTGTGAAGTTACTGCATGCGATGTCGCAAAACAATTTGTCTATTTGTCAAACGTCACATTGTAACATTCATAAGCAATCAGGTTGAGATATATGGGACTAACCAGTTACATCGCACTGACTACACATAGAGTACCTACACAGTCTAAGTGGATGCCGGGAAAAAAATTTAAAAAAAGTGCATTTCAATTTTATCGCCGACGGATTTGAACCCGCTACCCCTAAACCAAATGGACCTACGGCTAACTTATCGGGACACACTACTGAGATGTTTATAATGTACCAGTTTGGTGTATTTAAGCTTTTTTAATAGACACAAGTTAAGCGGGTACATATATAATACATTTAATATACAAGTTGTTTAATTTAATATAGTTTATATTAATTGTTAACTTAATAGGGAAGGTCACAACCTATGGTTTACCTACAGATTTCGATCAAATTAATTAACTTAACGAATCACCAATAAGTTACTCAATAATGTACAAATGGATTATACATTATATTAGGTAACTCTGTCGATGTCGTATTACTGTGATGGAAGGGGGTTAAGGCGTCTGGACTACCATACCACTGGCCTATAATAATGATGTTACATTTTTTTTGTGGGCTTATAAGCAGGGCTCGCAGGGCCGGATTATGGTCATAATTTAAGGGGGGCTATTACTTTTATTGAGGCCTTTTCACCCAAAACAATTTCCTTTTTTTCTTCTGATTTATTAATTTGTAATAAATATAAATTAAAATAAGTATAGCATTGTTTTTAAATAACATTTTATTCTTATATCATATTATATTTTTTTTGGCATATGCAATAAAAAAATATACACATATATTTTTAATCTTATATAATATTATTATGTTTGAAAAACTTTTTCCTGGATTTTTCCTGGGCAAATTGTCTTATAATATTTTCAAATGAAATATTCATAGTCAATTCACACTCTATTGAAAGAATAGATAGAGATGTCAGTCTTGATTCACCCATCATACAACGATATTTATTTTTAATTATTGTTAGTGCAGAAAAAGATCGTTCACTTTCACAGTTAGTAACTGGTATACTTAAAAAAATTCGGAACGCTACATAAATATGTGGAAAAACGCCCGAGAGATTATCTTCAACAATCATTTGTAACATGTTAACCGGGTTTTTTATTAATTTATTATCTTCCTTGACTTTAACCATACCAATGAATTGTTTCAATTCGTCGTATAGACTTTCTTCTAGATCACGAGAGTAAACTTTGACCAAATTATTTACGGATTTTTTCAATAAATTATCATCAATCACGTCCAAGCGAGTCAAAAATCCAAAAAGGTTTGTTATATTGTCATAAGCTGAGCTACGTTTTTTTAATTCGGTTTGCAATTTATCAATGATAACAAAAAAAGTGTTGACTCTAAATGTATCTCTACCTTTTAATCTCTCATGACATGTAGTACCATCCGAATATTTTTGAATAATTTTACGTTTGTATTTTCCTCCATTAGACCATTCTTTATTAACTGAGAGACTCAATATTTTTTGCTTCATCTTCATTTGCGTCAAAAAAATTTCTAGCACTAGGTTTAAAAATAAATTTAACCGATTATATTTATCGCGTTGACGGATCGGCTGGAAACCCGTTCGATAACGACGATAACGAGTTGCAAGAAGCGACGACCACTATACCTATAATTGGCTCTTGTGTGTCGGTAATGAAGTATCTAAGTATCTAAGTATCTAAGTCCATGTCCATTTTAATATGACATAAATTTAAAATGTATAAGTTATAATAATGTTTTGAAAAAAAATGAGTTGACACACTGTGGCCCCTTTCAACTTGCGGCCCGGGGCTATAGCCCCCCCTACCCCCCCCCCCCTTGATCCAGCCCTGAGGGCTCGAAAACGTTTATATAACGTTATAATTATAACGTTATACTTGTCAAAAAAGGATTGAAAAAGATAACAGAAAACAAAACGGTAGACAGTAAACGGTAATATTAAATTATCACTAAACAAAACGATGCAACGATTTACAATGTTCACAGTTTAATACATTTACCATATTTTGTAAAGATACATGGTCCTTTACATACTTTTAGTGCGTTTAAGTATGAAAATTACTTACAGCAATTAAAAAAATTTATGAAATGTGGCCGATTCCCGCTGTCTGAGGTTTATAATCGTATAATGGAACCTAGAATAAATATCCCGGAAAAATACAAAATATTGCTACTCAAACTTGTGCTATTAAAACATATAAAATTGACGAAAACTTTCAAATTT
>NC_042495.1:25439820-25441341 GCF_005508785.2 Acyrthosiphon pisum
ATAAGAGTATTATAATAACGTTATACTAATATTATTTGTTATTATAATGTTATAAAAATATTATTAAACAAAAAATTGCTGTCTGGGTAGGTAATAGTGAAAAATAGTGAACGATGTGCTGCCGATGTGGTGTTAAAGAGCTCTCCATCTATACCTATTTGTACAAATATAAACTATAAACTGGTTAAAATATAACAAAGTAATACCAGAAGTTTTTACAATATTGCTTGATTAAAGTAACATGCAATTATAATATTCTTATTTACTCAAATTGTGAAAAATCAGATATCATGAAATCCACAATATGGCCATTCTTTTCACTATTCATAAATGAGACAAAATAATTTCAATATTTATACACAATACGACAGTAAATTAGATATATTTTACCTATATCTATAATATCTATATATATAATAAATTTTGTTACTTTGCAATGTAAAATTACGAAGAATGATTTCAATTTTAAAATGAAAAACATAAATTCAACAATATTTACAACATGGTTAATTTTATATAGTTAGTTATTCAACTACTGAAAATTAAATAGGTATTTAGTTAGCCTAATTACAGTAAATATACTAAGTATACTAACCAAGGTAAATTAACTGTATTATTTTTAAACTGTACCTAATTATATACTGAATTAAATCAATAATTAAAAAAAAAAATTAAAAACTTTGAAACGGCCCCCGTCACGACTCGCACAGCGGGCGTACGGAGAAACAGTCACTTGGGTTTTGGGACACTATTTAAAAATACCTAATAAGCTATAAGACCTTTTTAACTAAGTTCTTCGGATAGGAAACTTTCCTGGTTTTCCGAATATGTAGATTACTTACACCCATGGCTAAACCGTACATTTAGATAATAATATCTGTAAAAAAATATAATATATAGAGTGAGCATACAACAATAATGCTCGCCCAGTAGCGGACTGGCCCGGTGTGGCGGTGGGTCACTATTCTATAGCACAGTGGGCCGGTCCAACCATAGGCGGAGCCACGGGGCGTGCAAGGTATGCAGCTACACGCCCTAAACGCTTTGATTTAAGTTTAATACAATTAATAAAAGTGAAACCTATGAACGGTTAATTTGGCTGAAGTCTAATGATCATTATAAATACTAATCATTATATTTGTTCTTAACAATGTATTTTCTATGTATTCATTTTCCAAACAAAGACAGCTCCTAATCGTATTTAAGTATTTAGTTTATACACATATTGAGTTCACCGAAGGAGGACTCATGTATGTTTGGAAAGCTATACAAACATTTATTTCGCCAGACCCTAGAACCCCAGAAATCAAAAATAGCATGACAAATGCTACAAAGTCTATGATTAATAATAATAATAATAGTCATAATAAGAACATAACAAATATAATTTAATAATTATAATTATTACAACTGCAATCACACCCCGTAAAACCTTTGCCGTAGAGATACATCTACATTCTTTTAAGTATTAAATATGTCCATTGGCTGTGAAATGCATTATTACAAAACATTAAAATATTA
>NC_042495.1:25442647-25484633 GCF_005508785.2 Acyrthosiphon pisum
AAGAATGGTTTTTTAGGTGTTATTGTTAAGCATAAATATCATTCGACATAATGCATGTTGTCCGGCGTCCGCACGAATTGTATTATACTACTGAAGTGAGTTTTCAAGCACCTGCAGTGTATCGAACCCGACTTTGATGTGAATGGGTTATACATCGAGGTCATAGAGTATCATAAAAATTAATTTTTCCTAATATAAAACTGTATTCGATTTTTTTCACACGTGCATGCAAGTCTGAAATATATGTTCCGTGATTTGTCAGAAAATTTTCATAGAATTTTCCGATAATATGACTTATTATATCATTTAAACGACTGACATCCTCTCGAGTTATACTTATTCTCGTACTAGTTTCAGCATAATTATTGAATAGTTCCGAAACACGCTTCTCGAGATTCACCAAAGACTTATTATATTCATATGTATCGTAATTTTCTCTCGATTTTAATTTCACTTTGATATCTATAATATTACTTTTTAACCCATCTATTTCCGTCTTCAGTACTTTTACATCATACGAAATTGTTTTATTACTCGAATGAATATGTGAAATAATATTCTCCCTACGTCCATCGATAGAGCTGTTGAAAATATCCATTATCGATACGTGTTATTCAGCTGAATATAAATATACTACTGAAATAGGTTGTCATAATTTAAGGTCGCTAGCTTCTATCCAACTATTATGTGACGCATCAAATCCCAACCACTTGACAAACACTTGATTAGGTACCCTTTCTACATATAATTTTCTCGATTAAATATTCATTTCGGTGGTTAGTCTTGTGTATTTCCTCGGAATAAAAACACACGGCAATCGGTTTACCTGAAAATCTTGCAACTGATAAGTGGTGGGTAATGTCTTATTTATTTTAATGATTACAACAATTTCCGTAGACCAATTGGGTAAATAACCTTTTGTAAACACCCCTTTTTGGGTACTAATCCGCACGTTATCGCCTACTTTAAATTTAATTTTTACATTATTAATTCCACGCTGCTTTATTTCCACCGTAAGTGGGTTGTCATCTGCCTATACCGGTGTCATGCCGATAGTTCTGTGCTTCGAATTATTATATTCTCGAAGCAATCTCGGTACAATAGAAATCCATTCGTGAGAGCCCTGCGCGGTAAACTCTCTAAACATTTTCTCTTTCAACGTACGATTGAAGCGTTCAACAATACACGCTTTCATGACGCTGTTTGTAGAATATTTATGTATACCATGTTTATTCATCAACTCGTCAACATCTTGTTATAAAATTCTTTCCCTTTATCCAATTGTAAAAGTTTCGGTGAGCGATCGAGTAATATTTTAGACATAACACTAGTAACTTCTTTACCCGTTTTCGTCCTCAAAGGTAGGGCCCATGTGAATGTGGTAAAACAATCAATCACGCATAAAATATACTTGTAACCTTTGTTTTCCTTCGAATATGGTATCATTTCAACCAAGTCAGCTTGCCACAAATCATTTTTTCCATATATAAGCTCAAAAGAGTCAAATTATTTTCAAAATTATATCGTGTATAGAAAATACTAATATGAACATTCAGTGAAATTTCCATGTAGGTATCTACAGTCATTCTTATTTTAATTACAACAAAATAAGGAATTCGTTACACGAGAAATAGAGTGAATATCAAATATTGTAAAAATATGAATTTCAAACGCTCATAAAAATTTAATTTGACTTTCTTGTAGACATTTTTTTTTTTTTAAAAAAGATAGATAAACTTATGAATGATATTGTATTACATTTTCAAATCTTAGATTTAAAAAGAAAAATTTTTACGAATTCTTAACTCAAATAATTTGCAAATTTTCGTCATTTTTACGTATTTTGTCAATATTTGAACTTTAGATGCTTATAAAAAAAAATTGTGACTATGGATTATTAATTTTTTTCATCTACCTTTAAAAAAATATACTAGGAGCCTTCTATTAAATTTTCAAGCTTTTTTAACCAACGAATAAAATTTTATTGATATTTTTAGAAAAAAAAAACTAAAAAAAGGTGGGTAAGTGGATGTCGCTCTACTGTACAGTAGGTTACAAGTGGGTCACTGTATAATGGATAGTATTAAATTTGATCTCAATGATATAATATCACTGTACCTATAAGAAAAACGATTCTGAGTGGAGACGGTGTGTCGGTCTAGGTATAAGGTATCTTATATACGTATCTATGGTATTAAAAAAAAAATTGACCAATAATATGTATCTATAATAAATTCCAAATTAATCATATCACAATATCCATTATAGGTACTTCCCACATAACATTTTCCAATGTTAAAACTTCTATAAATGTTGAAGTTGAGTTGAATTTTAAAGTTTCAAAAAATAAGATTCAATAATACTAGAAAAAGTGTTTATTTTTAAACCTTTACATTAAAGTAAATTCTAAGTGCTATATAAACATTAGATTTAAGTTAGATTTTAAATATTTAAAAGTTAATTTATATCAAATGCTGAATAAACCTACTATGACTAACATTTAAATAGAGTATCATAAATAATGCTTATTAAGCCTATATCTATAAACATCAATAATAGGTTAGAAGGTTAACACTATTCACATATTAAATTAGAATTACATTGTTAATGTATCCGTTCAAGTATTTATTGAATGCTTAATAAAATTAAGATTATAATTATAACGCGTTATACATCAACAACAAATCGTGGTACTATCATAGATATATAATAGTATACTTAAGAAGTTTCAATAATATACAATCACAACAAAATAACTAAAATAGTTATTCCAGGTTTTTTAATATGTGATTTCGTCCAAATTTGAGCTTAAAATGACTATAAAAATAAATTGTGCTTATATATTTTTTAGATTTTTTGGTAACAGAATTAACTACTTAGGTGGAATCTTGTTTTACATTTTTAATCCTTAGATATAAAAATTGAACAATTTATCAATTTTTAACTACGAAATAATTATTAAATTTTAAATTTTGTCGAAATTCGATCTTTAAATGATTATAAAAAAAAATTGTGCCTATATATTTTTAATATTTTTCAACTGCTATTGTAACAATATACCAGGAGCCTTGTATTAAATTTTTACACTTTTTGGCCGAACAGATAAAACAGATTTTGTATGTTATAACCCCCACAGGTTTTTTTTGGTATTGAAAACTGTTAAAGTCCAAAAAAACGTGGTGTTGTCGGAATTCACCCCGCATGTCCAAAATCACCCCTTTTTGCGGTAGTAATTACTACAAGAAATTTTT
This sequence comes from Acyrthosiphon pisum, assembly GCF_005508785.2. NCBI lineage: Eukaryota > Metazoa > Arthropoda > Insecta > Hemiptera > Aphididae > Acyrthosiphon > Acyrthosiphon pisum. The sequence goes on from NC_042495.1 coordinate 25,445,899, forward strand.
GGTTCAGACATTATTAAGGGCCCCCCCCTTCGGACAAAGTCTACGCACGCCTGTGACTATTGGGTACTATAGACTATGGATTACTATAACAAGGCTCTAAACATATTTTTACAATGACATTTAAAAAATATTAAAAATTCGGTCACAATTTTTTTTACATAATCATTTAAAGTACAAATTTTGACAAAAGGCATAAAAATCACGAAAATTTGCAAATTATTTTGATTTCGAAATTCATAAAAATATTTCTATTTAAATCTAAGATTTGAAAATGTAATACAAGATTATTGATTATAAGGTTGTCTAACTTTATCAAAAAAAAAAAAATGTCTACGAGCAAATCAAATTATATTCTTATGAGCGTTTGAAGTTCATATTTTAACAACATTGGATGTTCACTCGATTTCTCGTGTAGCCATTTTGTAATTTTGTTGCAATTCAAAAACGAATAACTATAGATTCACGAAAATTTCACTGAATATTTATATTCTCATTTTATTTACACCATCAAATTTAAAAAATATTTTGACTCCGGCCTGCTTTCAATTTTTTTTGTTTTTTTTTTCTGCAATTGTCAATAAAATATAATTTGTTGGGTAAAACCGTGAAAATTTAATAGAAGGCTTTTGATATAATGTAGTTGAAAAATATTAAAAATACGTTGGCACAACATTTTTTTAAGCATTTTAAGTTTGAATTTTGAAAAAGTTATTACTTTTCAATATCAAGAGTTTTTATGAGACTTTTTAAAAAAGTCATAAAAATAAACCACTTGACATAGGTAAATACATTTTTTTACAATCAAAAAAAGTCTAGAAACTTTAAACGCTTATAAAAAAATTGTACCTTTGTATTTTTTATATTTTTCAACAGCTATTGTAACAATATATCAGTAAATAGTGTTGTATTAAATTGTCACGCATTTTGGCCCTACAAATAAAATTTTATTGATTTTCTAAGAAAAAAACTAAAAATATTGAAATTTGAAATTGCCCGTCTATATATGTATGTATATATATATACTTTGTTCACCGAATAACCACTATATATTACGTGGAACCTTGTTATAAATTTTCAATCCTTAGGTATAAAAGTCGAACATTTTATAAATTTTTAGCTACAAAATAATTTTTAATTTTTAAATTTAATAAATCAATAATGGTTGTCAAAATTCAAACTTTAAATGCTTATAACAAAAAAATTATGCCTACGTATTTTTAATATTTTTCAACTACTAATGTAATAATATTATAATGTAACTCGTATTACATTTCAAGTTTGTTGACTCAACGAATAAAATTAATAATTAATAAAATATTAATGAATCTAAACAGCTGTAAAAACTAATAAGTGGTTGTCTGTAGGTCCGCAAAAAAAGACAATAAGGGGGGGGGGGATAACCCCTGACCACGCCACTGATGACACCTTTGGCCCTTACAGTTGTAAGTATGTAATATCTAAGTTTCACATGGGAAAAATTATTTTAATTTTATTAATATAATATTATTGTACCTATTATAAGAATAACTAGTAGTTGTATCAATATTATAAAGTTCAAAATCAAAGCACCTTTTTGTTAAATATCATAATATGTTGTATTAATAAACATTATCTCAAAAGTGCCTACTACCTAATAGTTGTTTTAAGGTAAAGTAGGTACTAACTACTAGGTACCTAAAATGTATCTACTCGACAGCACAGTTTGGATATTATTATTTAAAATTATTATTGTACATCTGTCAAAAAATAGGTAAGCCTGTAAGAGAATAGTTTCATTTTAATATTTTTATAAAACTATTTTATTATATATCAACCTACCGGCTAACACATACTTACTCAGTTAATAGTTTTATTTAACTACTAATATTTAATAAATACATTCACAATTTGTTAGGCAATTGAAATTAATAAATTTTAAATTACTGATACAACAAATAGGTAACATATTGAATTTAAATTGGTGTCAGTTATGAAAATAAGGCTTTGCCGATCCCTTGTACTTGTTGTAAACAATTAGAATATTTTTCCGGATGGCAAATTGAGTTAATTGTTGCGATGTATTGTTGGAAATAGAGTAAATATAAAACACTTGCATACAAGAACCAATAAAAGTATATTAAATGCTTATATTTAAAAATATATATATATATATAAATATGTATTCAAACACACAAAAATTGCTTATTTGCTAATAATAAAAACATATAAAAATAAATATGAAAAACAGTATAGTAATAAATAAAAAACATATAAAAATAAAAAGCAATAAGTTAAAAAAAAATACAAAAATAAATAATGACAAACACAAAATTATTTAAAAACAAGTCATTATATCTATAGAAATTAAACAAAATTATACAAAATTTGGGGATAGTTCCCATTTCACAGTAGCATTTCAGGGTCTTTAGACATATTATCTGAAGAGCAATATCAATATCAATAAACCAGCATTATTATAACAATAAACCATATTTCACAAAACTGTTGCCTGAAGTAAAAAGCTCATAGTAGAAATATACTTCAGTTCAACATACTTTATCATGGGTACCAGTGCCGCAACTACATAATAAGTGGCCCGTGTGCGATATTCTTTTTGGGCCCGTTCCTAAATTAATTTTTATTGTATGTATTATATAATATTGTTTCGATATTATTCTTGGTATAACACGACATTTTAATAGTTTATAAATAAACACTGATAAGTAATAACATTACTTTTATGGCACGTCGTCACTCGACAACCCTCGTCGTTTTCGAGTATCAGTCAGTTGTTCTCCTGACAATTCGACAAACAACAACCCATAGATGCGATAAAAATAGATCTTATGGAAAAATTAATAGTACCTACTAAGAAAGTATGAAACGTTGACACTTGAATACATCTTGATACCCACCTTTTTCTAACATAGTACACACCACATACGTGATTCTATCTAGTACCATTTGATTTTATAATATACTAAAACTTACCATTCTATTTTAACATACTTAATTTAATAAGTAATATTAGTATACCTACAACTACACTAATGTTTTAACTTAAAAAAAAAATGATTGTGAGTAACTATTAAGTTTTGCGTTTTTAGACAATTTTAGTGCCTGCTCCAGGTTGGGCCCGGGGGCCCCCCAAATGTATGTAAGCCTTGGGGCCCGTGTGCGGGGCACGCTCTGCACACCCGGTTTTTGCGGCACTGATGGGTACACATTTACACAAAAAATATAAAATAAGCAAAAAAAAGAAAACCAATATCACCTTGTATCACCAATGCTTGTAACAAATAGATAAATCAACATTTATTATTATATTTTGTACACTACTTAGTTGTTTAGTAGCTTAATACCTAGCATAGTAGAATATTTCACATTATATTAATTTATACATTTAATAAACTTAAATATTATGCATGTTATATGTATTTATATTATATTACTTACAATAATAACTAAATATTAAATACCTAGTGATATTAAAAACACGTGATTCGGTTTTATTATTATAAACTAACTATTATACCTACCTATTAACTTATTATTAAGCAATAAGCATATTGATTTAAAATCTAAATGTCTAATAAATAAAAATATTATATTTATGTAAAAGCGAAAACACATAGGTCCTAGGTAGGCACATAATAAATACAATAAGAATTTTTATATTTTCCACATATTCATAATAAATGTACAACTAGACCATGGTCTAGTTTTAAATTTATTTTATTAAATAATCAATTTAATGTCTAATTATAATTATTTATAAAAAAAAAAATACTCATAAAATTTAAATTTTATATTGCAAAATTATGTAATTTGATTCTATTGTTAATTGTATAATATTATGAGGACATAACATAAAAAGGTATAGGGGACGTAGTGATACCCACTCTTCACAATTAGATAATAAGAAAATATAATAAAAAAATAATAATTTTAAATTTATTTAAATTGGAATGGACATGGTCTGAAGGAGAATCTACGTATAAGTAAAAATGTAAAAATACCTATCTATTTAGTCATGCTGCATCGCATACACTGTCCTCGTCCGAAAAACGCCTGTCTACTCAACCGTTGTCCACATTGCGATAGCGCATTGGTATCTGGCACCCATTAGCCAATGCGTAATTGAGACAGTCAAAATGTTCATTGTTCAAGGCGGCGACATACGTATCCGCGTCCCACGGACAGCCGTTATCATGTGCATACCGTAAGCATTCTATGTGACCGTTCATCGCGGCATTGGTACACGTATCCTCTTCCCACGGGCAGCCATTTTCATGTAAATACCGCAAACAGTCAATTTGACCGTGCAACGCGGCACCCTGGCACGTCACCTCGTCACATTCACATCCGTTCTCCCGTGCATAGACGAGACAATTCATGTGCCCGTTAAGAGCGGCGAGGTAGGTCGTAAAAATGTCCCAAGGACATCCGTTGTCCCGTGCGTACACGAGACAGTCCAAATGGCCGTACTCCGCGGCATTGGCACACGTATGTTTGTCCCACGGGCTGCCGTTGTCCCGTGCATACCGTAGACAGTCCACACTGCCCGATATCGCAGCCATTTCGCACGCTGAACCTAATATCACGCCACCAATGGTAGTATGTTGAATAATAACATTGCAATGGTCATCCCAAGGGACGCCGATTGCACGAGCGAGTCTCAGACAATCGATGTGTCCGTACAACGCTGCCACCTCGCACACTTTAAGAAACCTTCTGGGCAATGACGATCTGCTGTACATTGTCTCCCTGCCGTCGTCCTCGTCTGTGTTTCTGTCGGCTTTGAATAGTATGAACAGAAACTCGCAACACCTTCGCAAATCGGCGTGCCGTGTTCTCAACAGGTCATACTTGGCGCGCTCAATCTTGTTGCAAGCGTAATACGCCGTCTTCACAAGGCTCGGTAACTCGTACATATTCCCGTTGTCCGGCTGTCCGCTCCAAACGTACGGTGGAGTGCTTTCTACTCGTGAGTAGAACTCGAGACTTGTGTAACGCAATAGTTACCTAGCGATAAAACGACGGATCGCCCGACTCCGACTGTAACGAATAACGATTAACTGAAAAATATTAATGGTAATCGACGTGTGATCGCCAAACGGATTGGGTTAAAACAATAAAGCGTTGTTAACGACGTTAAACAATTTAAAAAAATTTAACTCGAGAGCGTGACCGAAAATTCGACAATCGTTGAACAGAGTATGACGCGGCTGCCGGCCGCAAACGACTCGATCAAATTATGACGCCAACGAAACAGCCGAAATGTTATTGTCAAATAGGCTGTGGCGACCCACAGCAATAACCATTGTAACCGCGGTATAACATCCTTGACGCAATACTGTCGACCGAAGGACTCGTTCTTGTTTTCGGACGTACGTCGTCAACGACTCAAACTGTACCATTATTTAATATTTATATCACACTATCGACTGAATGAAGATTTTATTCGTATCGGTATGGAATAGTTAAGTACGTCCGGCTCGTATCGATGTCGGACGCCGATACGGGTCCGATACGTATCGTTTGTATATTGTACAGTATTGAACGCTCTTGATCTCAAATTTCTTCCTAGAAAATCTTGAATTATTTTATAATTTATACCTAACTGTTTATATTGCAATACTTCGTTTTACTCATTTTTATTGGTAACCCGACGAGTAGACCGACCGTCATTTCCTACCAACTAGTAAATGTTTGAAAATTCGTGGTAGTAGAATAATGTCGTCGAATAGGTGATAATAATTTGTGATAATGATTATGATACGGCTTGGCGGCTTTGCGAGAATGTTCAGATTATTTAATTGTCTGTGACAAAGACCTTATTCCATTCAGTACTTTATTTTTAATGTATTGAAACATCACATTGTTCTTATAGCACCGCAACTATTGTTAGCTGTACCGAGTTGCTTGTTGCACTGTTATGGAATGTTTTCGAACAATATGTCATGTGTTCAAGATTGAACATTATTTATAAATTCTACCAGCGATTTCAAGCAAATGAAAACAATGTATATACCGAACGTGGAGAGTCCGTATTCAAAAACATTATTAGATATGAATTACAAAAAATGCTGTTCAAACTCGATCACGTTGAAGATCATTTATCAACAGATTTCGAATATGATGTGCAAAGGTGAGTGTTATTGGTACTGCCAGTTTAAATACAATTATATAATGCAATGTTCTTTGTTATACAGATTTGACTATGTAAATGAGGAATATGTTATGGTGGATATGGGTGACAGCCCGTCCATAACATTTTTTATAGACCATAAAATCAATCCACACATGAAGTATTCGTTTGTGGAACAAATAGTTATTGCGGCCATAGTGAAGAATCAATTTAAATTGGTAATTATCTGTAAAAAATAAAAAACTAGTTTTTGATGACTATAACTAAATTATATTTTTTAATACATACATTCCAGAGCCAACAGTTATTTCAAAAATTTATAACAATAGGACATTACTTATGTGTTTCATACAACATCCCAAACAATTTTCGTTATTTTAAACAAATCTTAAAGTTACTAACAGAAAAAAAAATAATAACAATAGTACAAGAAACAGATAAAACACCACAATTATACACCCAGAAATAATTAAATTAAAAAAAAATTCTTCTCTATACAACAGGATATTTAATATGGACGAAGTAAAATTATTAAAAAATCGAACGCGATGCTAATGTAAATACAACCATAGATATTCCTAGAATGAAAAATAAAGGTTTCATTTCAAGAATTAAAAAAATTAAGACGCAAGATGCAAACATGAGTTTTGAACTGTTAAAATTAAAATTATTGCTAATTGTTTACTTAATAATTACAATCCTCATAATATAGGATAGCATAGTGCTACTGCTTAAATGCATTAAAATTGGGTAGGTAATACAATTACTAAATGTTATTATGTAAATACAGAGTTCTTCAATTTAACAAGCTTACCAATAAAAAACGAACTCTCCTTTTTATCTCATAATAATGAACTTATTCAAACAAATAAATACAATATAAGTGTATTTTAAGTTCATATTTTCAAATAGATTTTGTTATACCATTAAAGAAGTTTTCTATCTCAATAAAAATTTTATAAAAGTTAAAATGAATGTCATCATTTAATTATGGATTGAAATTAAAATGAGAAATTTCTGATTTATTAAACTTTTTGATTAACAAAGTATAATAGTATTTATTATAGATTAAAGGGTTTACCTAAAACATAAAATGTATGTATTATTTAGTTTATTTCTTGTGATGTGCGGATCATTTTTTAAATTATTATAATATGTTAATTAATTTATAATAATAATTATAATTTTTAAATCACAATATACTCCATATTATTCGAACCTTTTAACATATACTATTATTCTTAATAATCTCAAAATCTTCTTGTACAAATTTTGATTTAGCTGCATCAACATTAGTTTTTACATGAAACTCCATTAATTTATTTGAAAAAACATGGTTTTTATAAATCCTTAAAAATGTCATGGATCAGAATTTATTTTAGTAAATGCATAATTATAAGAAAAATAGGGAGTGACCATACATGGTGAATACTAATTGTGTTTGTTTAGATATAATCATTCATTTTTTGCATTTCATTTATAATTTCACAATAATTAGGTAGTGGTTGTAAACAATGCTCAGTAAATCAGTAAATAGTCAGAAGCTGTCTCAAAACATAATCCAAACCACTTGTCTGGGATAGAAAAGTAAAATAAATGTTAGTGATTCGCGGCAACATTGGTACTACTCTAAGCACGACTATTAAATTGCATCTAAGAGGTAAAATTGTTTAACATAATTCATAAATTAGGTATTTATATATTTTTTACAATTTGCATTTTCAGAAAATTTTGTTCCACCAACGATGAGTTTGAAGAAAATGAACAGACGAATAAAGGATTTAGAGTCGATACAGTTGATGATTTTAAGTCACCCAGAAAAGCCTTAGATACTTAATAATGTCTAATTCACACATACTTATGTAAGTATACCATTCAAGTATCCAATTTTAAATGTTTGCCAAAACCAAAACTTAATAGTTTATCGTTTTTAGTTAATACAATGGATTGTACTTATTATGGTATTCAAAACTGAAATATATTATGTACCACATACAAGGAGTTAGGTAGTGGAGCCAATGGTTTGACAATTATTCAGACGTTGACTTTCTTGAAGATAATTCTACCAACTCAGATGAAGCCATACTTTATAGGAGCGAATAATGAAACTATATATAGTTTTAATTTTTAGGTAATACAATTTTGCTGATCAAGAATCCAATTTTAATAACGCAGAGGGCCTCAACAAATTTAAATTGCAAAGAAACACATAACTAGTTTGGACATTGGTATCTTTTCTGAAGGGAAAGTGCATCTAGTTGGATGCGTTATACAGGTAAAGATTGAATGTTCCCAGTTGTTTTCAAATACATCGCGAAACAAAAAAAGATAATTAAGGATAAATGATTATATTTTTGACGAAAATTGATTTTGTATTAGAAAAAAAATACCTAGGTATAGATACATGATTTGTTCGCAGAATGTGAAGTTAGTTATGGGGATAATACATTTTAATTTTTTCGATTAGTTTTTTTTTTTTTAATTTCTTTCAATAACAAGTTCTATGCTACGTTAAATAATTTGAAAATGTAATACTATTATAGGCATTCTATTATAGTTTCTATAATATCTGTTCACAAAATATAAAAGAGATACGTAGCCATCATTTTTCATAAGCATTCAAAGTTCACATTTCCACAAAATTCATCAATAATTTGAAAATTATTTTGTAGTTAAAAATGTATTAAATGTTCAATGTAAATTATTGTAAAATTAGCTTATGCTTATAGTAAGAATTGATAAAATTAGATCATAGTACCTAATATTAAATATCAAATTGTATTAAACATAGAAATTATTGGTTTACAGGTTGTCAAACCCGTTCCCATTTACGAGGAAAGACAAACTTCTTTGAAAAAAAGTATGCAATTACCAAAACACTTCAGTGGCTGTTATTAAAATTCTTCAAATTTTAACAACAGACATAATTGATGAAGACTTTTAAATTAGGTGTATTCTGATAGGTACCTATTTCCTTTAGTTTGTGTATTTATTTTTCCTATGTTTCCCCCTACCACCTATAAGAAAATAATTGGTTACTTTATTTGACTAAAATAAACTATACCCATACACTGTGGAGTTATGTTTGTAAATAAGATTATGTTGTCAATGACTAATTTATGAAAAAATTATTTTTAAACTTTATAATAAAAAGAATATTAGGTACTAATTTAAAATCATTATAAATTACACTATCATACTTTAAATATTTGTCGTATTCATATTTTGTATTTTTAAATTTATAAATATATGACTAATGCAGTAATGTGTTGTAAATTATTGTTATACTTGTAGCAGTTATTATTTTTACATACTAAAATATAATAAATTATTACTAAATAAGAAAAGAATGAATCATAATATAATATGAGATATGAGCATAACTATAGCAATACGCCCGTATAAAACAATTAAAACATTTTGTTTTTCATGTCTGGATTTAAAACTAATTAATTTCCAATTTTAACTCAATTTTTTCTGTGTTTATTAACGAACTATTTTAATATGATTAGAGCGCGGATTTGTATGGTTTTACATATTTATTCTGGTTGATGGTATGATATTATGCTAATAGCGAGCACAGGATTTGTTCTATGACTATAACGATTTAAACTGTGAATCTTTTGGGTTGCATAATACGGCAACTTACTAATTTTTATCATTGTAAGGACTTGATACAACAAATAGGTAACATATTGAATTTAAACTAGTGTCAGTAATGAAAATAAGGCTTTGCCGATCCCTTGTACTTGTTGTAAACAATTAGAATATTTTTCCGGATGGCAAATTGATTTAATTGTTGTGATGTATTGTTGGAAATAGAGTAAATATAAAATACTTGCATACAAGAACCAATAAAAGTATATTAAATGCTTATATTTAAAAATATATATATATATATAAATATGTATTCAAACACACAAAAATTGCTTATTTGCTAATAATAAAAACATATAAAAATATGTATGAAAAACAGTATAGTAATAAATAAAAAACATATAAAAATAAAAAGCAATAAATTAAAAAAAAATACAAAAATAAATAATGACAAACACAAAATTATTTAAAAACAAGTCATTATAATTATAGAAATTAAACAAAATTATACACAATTTGGGGATAGTTCTAGAAACTGGTGTCAATTATGAAAATAAGGATCGGCGATCCCTTGTACTTGTTGTGAACAATTAGAATATTTTGTCGGATGGCAAATCGAGTTAATTGTTGTGATGTATTGTTGGAAATAGAGTAAATATAAAATACTTGCATACAAGGACCAATAAAAGTATATTAAATGCTTATATTTAAAAATATATATATATATAAAAAATTGCTTATTTGCTAATAATAAAAACATATAACAATAAATATGAAAAAAGGTCTTGGAATATACATTTTATATTCACTTAGAATATAAAATATGCAGATTATAGAATTTTTAATTAAAAAAAAAAAAGGTGGTTAAGTGGATGTCGCTCTGCTGTACAGTAGGTTAGAAGTGGGTCACTGTATAATGGACAGAATTAAATTTGAATTCAATGATATAATATCACTGTATAAGAAAAACGATTCTGAGCGGAGACGGTATATCAGTCTATGTATTAGACATATATATACTTATCTATGGTATTAAAAAAAAATTGACCTATAATAAATTCCAAATTAATCATATCATAATATCTATTAGGTACTTATAAGTTATAACGCGTTATACATCAACAAAAAACCGTGGTAAAATCATAGATATATAATAGTATACTTTAGAAGTTTCAAGTATACCCAAGAATAATATTATACAATCACAACAAAATAACTAAAATAGTTATTCTAGGTTTTTAATATGTAATTTCGTCCAAATTTGTACTTAAATTGACTATAAAAATAAACTGTGTGAATGTACTTTTAGATTTTTTGGTAACAGAATTAATTACTTACGCGGAATCTTGTTTAAAATTTTTAATTCTTAGATACAAAAATTGAAAATTTTATAAATTTTTAACTACAAAATAATTTTTCAAGTTAAAATTTGATCTTTAAATGCTTATAAAAAAAAATTGTGCCTATGTATTTTTAATATTTTTCAACTGATATTGTAACAATATATCAGGAGCTTTGTATTAAATTTATACACTTTTTGGCCCAACAGATAAAACTTTATTGATATTTTTAGAAAAAAAACTAAAAAAAAATGGAAAATGAAAATGTCCGTAAAGAGCTCAAAATAAATTAAAATATTTTGAAAATGTTATGGTGTATAGAAAATGCTAAGATAAACATTCAGTCAAAATTTCATGTATCTACGGTCATAAAGTTACACCAAAAACCAAATTCAATTTTGTGAAAAATCGATTTTGCGTAAAAATTCCCGTTTTTCCTTAATTTTTCTTTAGTTTTTCCGGGGCGCTTTTGAAAACTACTGGGAAATTTAAATTCTGACCTCCCCAATGCACCAACGATATTCATTTTCTGATCGAACAAGATACTGAAGTTGAAAATCGTAGCATTATTTCGACTACTTATCGTGTACACAGACACAAAAAAAATAAAAATAAAAAAATAAAAAAACACACATCATTGTAAAATCAATACATTCATCGTTCCACTCAGAATCTAAAAAGTATAATATCAAATAAAAAGCATATAAAAATAAAAGGCAACAAGTTAAAAAAAAAAATACAAAAATAAATACTGACAAACACAAAATTATTTAATAACAAGTCATTATAATTATAGAAATTAAACAAAATTATACAAAATTTGGGGATAGTTCCCATTTTAAAGTAGCATTTCAAGATCTTTAGACATATTATCTGAATAGCAATTTCAATATTAATAAACCAGCATTATTATAATAATAATCCATATTTCACAAAACTGTTGGCTGAAGTAAAAAGCTCTAAGTAGAAATATACTTCAGTTCAACATTCTTTATTATACACAATTTACACAAAACATATAAAATAAGCAAAAAAAAAAGAAAACCAACATCACCTTGTATCACCAATGCTTGCAACAAATAGATAAATCAACATTTATTATTATATTTTGTACACTACTTAGTTGTTTAGTAACTTAATACCTAGCATAGTAGAATATTTCACATTATATTAATTTATACATTTAATAAACTTAAATATTATGCATGTTATATGTATTTTTATTATATTACTTACAATAATAACTAAATATTAAATACCTAGTGATATTAAAAACATGTGATTCGGTTTTATTATTATAAACTAACTATTATACCTACCTATTCACTTATTATTAAGCAATAAGCATATTGATTTAAAATCTAAATGTCTAATAAATAATAATATTATATTTATGTAAAAACGAAAACACATAGGTACTAGGTAGGCACATAATAAATACAATAAGAATTTTTATATTTTCTACATATTCATAATAAATGTACAACTAGTTGTTAATGTACAGTCTAGTTTTAAATTTATTTTATTAAATAATCAATTGATGTCTAATTATAATTGTTTACCTATAAAAAAAAAAAAGTATACTCATAAAATTTAAATTTTATATTGCAAAATTATGTAATTTGATTCTATTGTTAATTGTATAAAAATTATTTTATAATATTATGAGGACATAACATAAAAAGATATAGGGGATGTAGTGATACCCACTCTTCACAATTAGATAAAAAGAAAATATAATAAAAAATAATAATTTAAAATTTTTTTAAATTGGAATGGACATGGTCTGAAGGAGAATCTAGGTATAAGTAAAAATGTAAAAATACCTATCTATTTAGTCATGCTGCATCGCATACACTGTCCTCGTCCGAAAAATGCCTGTCTACTCAACCGTTGTTCACATTGCGATAGCGCATTGGTATCTGGCACCCATTAGCCAATGCGTAATTGAGACAGTCTAAATTTTCGTTGTCCAAGGCGGCGACATACGTCTCCTCGTCCCACGGGCAGTCGTTATCATGTGCATACCGTAAGCATTCTATGTGACCGTTCATCGCGGCATTGGTACACGTACCCTCGTCCCACAGGCAGCCGTTATCATGTGCATACCGTAAGCATTCTATGTGACCGTTCATCGCGGCACTGGCACACGTCATTTCGTCCCACGGGCAGCCGTTTTCATGTAAATACCGCAAACAGTCAATGTGGCCGTGCAACGCGGCACTGGCACACGTCATTTCGTCCCATTCACAGCCGTTGTCTCGTGCATAGACGAGACAATTCATGTGCCCGTTAAGAGCGGCGAGGTAGGTCGTAAAAAAGTCCCAAGGACATCCGTTGTGACGTGCGTACACGAGACAGTCCAATTGGCCGTAACCCGCGGCTTTAGCACACGTATGTTCGTCCCACGGGCTACCGTTGTCCCGTGCATACCGTAGACAGTCCACACTGCCCGATATCGCAGCCATTTCGCACGCTGAACCTAATATCACGGTACCAATGGTATGATGAAGAGTAATACTGCTGTAACGGTCATTCCAAGGGACGCCGATTGCACGAGCGAGTCTCAGACAATCGATGTGTCCGTACAACGCTGCCGCCTCGCACACTTTAACAAACCTTCTGGGCAATGACGATCTGCTGTACATTGTCTCCCTGCCGTCGTCCTCGTCTGTGTTTCTTTCGGCTCTGAAAAGTTCGAACAGCCACTCGCAACAACTTTGCAAATCGACGTGCCGTGTTCTCAACAGGTCATACTTGGCGCGCTCGATCTTGTTGCAAGCGTAATACGCCGTCTTCACCAGGCTCGGTAACTCGTACATATTCTCCTTGTCCGGCTGTCCGCTCCAAACGTACGGTGGAGTGCTTTCTACCCGTGAGTAGAACACGAGACTTGTGTAACGCAATAGGTACTTACCGATAAAACGACGGATCGTCCGACTCCGACTGTAACGATTGACTGAAAAATATTAATGGTAATCGACGTGTGATCGCCAAACGGATTGGGTTGAAACAGTAAAGCGTTAATAACGACGTAAAAACAATTTAAAAAAATTTAACTCGAGAGCGTGACCGAAAATTCGACAATCACGCAACGGAGTATGACGCTGCCGGGCGCCGGCTATCCGATAGGCTACAGCAACAACCATTGTAACCGCGGTATCTGCGCGTCAGCCACCGCCAACCGTGCGCCCGGCCACTCGCGATCAATATTATATTATTATACTGCGCGTAATATACCTCCATGATGCGACTGTCGACTGACGACTCGTTCTTGTTTCCGGACGTACGTCGTCAACCACTCAAACTGTATCATTATTTAATATTTATACTACAGTATTGACTGAATTATTTTATAAATTATACCTAACTGTTATATTTCAATACTTCGTTTTACTCATTTTTATTGGTAACCCGACGAGTAGACCGACTGTCATTTCCTACCAACAAGTTACTGTTTGAAAATTCGTGGTAGTAGAATAATGTCGTCGAATAGGTGATTATAATTTGTGATAATGATTATGATACGGTTTGGCGGCTTTGCGCTTTGCGAGAATGTTCAGATTATTTAACCTGTCGGTGACAAAGACCATATTCCATGTTGTTCAAGTTTCGTCCACCATTTTTTGAGACGGTGTTTCTTTAACAAGTACCCTAACCAAATACTATAAAATATGATAATACGAGAAAGTCAATGATAATGTGGCGAAAACTAATGCCCTCAGTTTCACTATTAGTGGCCTACCTTTGCCCCTTATTATTATTATTATTATTTTTGTTCATTGATAGACGGATACTATAAAGTATAAATATATATATTATAATATATCATTTTTAAACAGTCTTAAAAATATCTAATATAAAATTATTTTAACAAAACTTATTTTTAATAAGAATAACATAATATCAAATACTATAAATGAAAAACTTTAACAAACCTCGTTAATAATATTAAAATAATACTATAATATAATATAAAAATAATTTAATGCATTTACTTGGATGAATTAATATATAGCAAAACTAATGACTATACTACCTATGTAAAAGTTGAATAACTCACGTTTTATTTCCTACACCTTTCCATATAATGTAATCAGATGATTTAAAATGATCAGAACAAATAACACGGTTCTTGTTTAAAAATCTATAACCTTTAGATTTGAAAACATCCATAATTTCTGAGCTTCCACACCACTCGACCCATTTTTTACACCTAATACATTAATTTATACAGAAATCGTAAAATGCAATTTAAAAATATATTACCAAAAATAATATCAAACTATTTAATCTACAATTATTATTTATTTTTATTTAAAAGCATATGGTTCTGTACATAATTATTTTAAGAAACTTACAATTCTTCATTAGATGGAAATCTATGAAAAGCTAAATTTGGATTTAATTTCCCTGTATTGTAACAATATTTTGTTGAACATGACTTTTTAGAACACATTTTTATTTTTCATAAATTTTATAATATACAAAACAAATATTGATCTTACGAAAAAATAGTCACTTTTGTTTACAGCCACATTTTGGCAGTATTTATTATATGAAATTACGCCTTGGATATATGCAAAAACAGTACAACTGAGGGCTCCGTATGTCACTGCTGATTACCATTGACTTTCTCGTATTATTATTTATAGTATTTGCCCTAACCCATCGTAAGTCTAATTTTTTTCCTAATGCAGTACTTTATTTTTAATGTTGAATTGAAACATCACATTGTTCTTATAGCACCGCAACTATTGTTAGCTGTACCGAGTTGCTTCTTGCACTGTTATGGAATGTTTTCGAACAATGTGTCATGTGTTCAAGATTGAACATTATTTATAAATTCTACCATCGATTTCAAGCAAACGAAAACGATGTATATGGTGGATTTGGGTGACGGCCTGTCCATGAATTTTTTTATAGACCGTAACATCAATCCACATATGGAGTATTCGTTTGTGGAACAAATAGTTATTGCGACCATAGGGAAGAACCAACTTAAATCGGTAATTATCTGTAAAAAAAAAAAAACTAGTTTTTGATGACTATAACTAAATTATATTTTTTAATATATACATTACAGAGCCAACAGTTCTATTAAAAATGTATAACAATTGGGCATTACTTATGTGTTTCATTCAACTCCCCAAACAATTTTCGTTATTTTAAACAAACCTTAAAGTTACTTACAGAAAAAAAAAATAATAACAATAGTACAAGGAACAGATAAAACACCACAATTATACACCATAAACCCAATACATCCAGGAATAATTAAATTAAAAAAAAATTCACCTTTATACAACAGAATACTTAACATGGACGAAGTAAAATTATTAAAAATCAAACTCGATGCTAATGTAAATACAACCATAGATATTCCTAGAATGAAAAATAAAATGCGATTCATAAAAGCCTTATTTCAAGAATTAACAAAATTAAACCGCAAGATGCAAACGTCAGTTTTGAACTGTTAAAATTACAATTATTGTTAATTTAATAATTTAATAACTTAATAATTAAAATTCTTATAATATAGCTTAAATGCATTAAAATTGGGTAGGTAATACAATTACTAAATGTTATTATGTAAATACAGAGTTCATCAATTTACCAAGCTTACAAAAAAAAAAACGAACTCTTCTTTTTATCTCATAATAATGAACTTATTCAAACAAATAAATACATTTTAAGTGTATTTCAAGTTCATATTTTCAAATAGATTTTGTTATACCATTAAAGAAGTTTTCTATCTCAATAAAAATTTTATAAAAGTTAAAATGAATGTCATAATTTAATTATGAATTGAAATTAAAATGAAAAATTCATTATTTATTAAACTTTTTGTTTAACTAAGGATATAATAGTATTTATTATAGATTAAAGGGTTTACCTAAATCATAAAATGTATGTGTTATTTAGTTTATTTCTTGTGATGTGCGGATCATTTTTTAAATTATTATAATATGTTAATTAATTTATAATAATAATTATAATTTTTAAATCACAATATACTCCATATTATTCGAACCTTTTAACATATACTATTATTCTTAATAATCTCAAAATCTTCTTGTACAAATTTTGATTTAGCTGCATCAACATTAGTTTTTACATGAAACTCCATTAATTTATTTGAAAAAACATGGTTTTTATAAATCCTTAAAAATGTCATGGATCAGAATTTATTTTAGTAAATGCATAATTATAAGAAAAATAGGGAGTGACCATACATGGTGAATACTAATTGTGTTTGTTTAGATATAATCATTCATTTTTTGCATTTCATTTATCATTTCAGAATAATTAGGTAGTGGTTATAAACAATGCTCAGTAAATTAGTAAACATGGTCAGATGCTGTCTCAAAACATAATCCAAACCACTTGTCTGGGATAGAGAAGTAAAATAAATGTTAGTAATTCGCGGCAACATTGGTACTACTCTAAGCACGACTATTAAATTGCATCTAAGAGGTAAAATTGTTTAACATAATTCATAAATTAGGTATTTATATATTTTTTACAATTTGCATTACCAAAAAGCTTCAGTGGCTGTTATTAAAATTCTTCAACTATCAACAACGGAAATAACTGATAAAGACTTTTAAATTAGATATATTCTGATAGATACTTATTTCATTTAATTTGTGAACTTATTTTTCCTATGTTTCCCCCCACCATCCATCAGAAAGTAATTAGTCACTAAAATACTATACCCAAACACTGTGGAGTTGAGTTTGTGAATAAAATTATTTTGTCAATGACTTATTTAAGAAAATTTATTTTTTAATTTTATAATAAAAAAGAATACTATTTAAATCACACTATCATTCTTTTAATATTTGTCGTATTCACATTATGTATTTTAAAATTTAAAAATATATGACTAATGCAGTAATGTGATGTAAATTATTGTTATACTTGCAGCAGTTTTTTGTACATACTAAATATAAGAAATTATTACTAAGTAAGAAAAAAAAATTCATAATATAATATGAGATATAAGTATCGTCGCTTAAATTACGAATGCACCTCCTATTATTTAGATAATTACTAACTTCGAAGTCAAAAAGATTAATAGGTGTACCATCAGTATGGTTGTGGGTACATAACATATTATAGCAATGAATAGTGATGCCGGTCATTCAACCACAGACAATAAGTCAAGTGGGTGCCGAATCATTTTCAACCTATTTTGTTATTCATCATATGTTGTAAAAATATGAATTTCAAACGCTCATAAGAATTTAATTTGACTTTCCGGTAAACATTTTCTTTTGATAAAGGTAGACAAACTTATGAAGAATCTTGTATTCAATTATCAAATCTTAGATAGTTAGATTTAAAAATAAAATTTTGATGAATTTCGAACTCAAAATAATTTGCGCATTTTCGTTAGTTTTTCGTAATTGGACAAATTCGAACTAAATGCTTATAAAAAAATATTGTGACTGTATTTATATATTTTCAACTGCTATTGTACGAATATATTAAGAGCCTCGTATTACATTTCAAGCTTGTTGACTCAACGAATAAAATTAATGACTCTAAACAGCTATAAAAACCAATAAGTGGTTCTGTATGTCCGCAAAAAAAGACAATATAGGGGGAGGGGAGAATAACCACTGACCACCCCCCTGAAAACGCCACTGATGAAACCCTTGGCCCTTACAGTTGTAAGTATGTAATATCAAACAGTTTCATGTGGGAAAAATTATTTTAATTTTATTAATATAATATTATTGTATCTATTATAAGAATAACTAGTAGTTGTATCGATATTATAATATAAATATTATAAAGTTCAAGATCAAAGCACCTTTTTGTTACGTTGTATTAATAAATATTATCTCAAAAGTACCTACTACCTAATAGTTTTTTTAAGGTAAAGTAGGTACTAGGAACCTAAAATGTATCAAGTAGTCAAAACATGCAATAAAAACAAATATTTACATACCTACATATTATTTTGTATTTAAGAGTTGTTGATCTTAAATGTTACAAGACAAGTTATACATTTGAATGTTATAAATAATATTATCAAGACAAATTTTATTAAATTTTATGTGGCGTAAATCAAAAAATATTTTTTTCTCCAACCAGAAATAATTACATAAGTCAAACTGAAATCAGATTTACAATAAAACAAAAGGTAAAATGGTACTTAGGCATATGAAAATAAACTATACAGTATTGAGAATAATATAAGATTGAAATAAGAAAAATCCTATTTATAATAACTAAATTACATTCAGTTATGAAGAAGAGAAAGACAGTTCTATATTAGCAATCCGCATCATTCTTGTAAGGGGCTCATTAGCAGCATAGACTGTGGTACATATTGGGACTGGGACATAGTGGTCAGTGGATATAGTTGTTATTTTGTGATAGAAAAAAGTAAGGAATTTGAATTTAAATTAACTTACTTATACTCTGGCCCACGAGAGTCCATACGTAAACCGCGCATCTATACTGACGGTCGCGACAGCTGCTGGCCGAATTTTCTCCCACCATAGTGCTGTTCCCACCACTCGGCAACGTGAATACAGCGGGTCATAAAAACACGGCTAACGACGGCTGTCGGCGATCGTTGCCGGCCGGTTTCCGATCGGTATGATTCAGCGTATGTAAGGGGAACCGATGCGCAGCGACGGACGCGTTCTGACATATGGACTCTCGTGGGCCGGAGTATAGTAATATAGGCTGACAGATCTTCATCGCACATAATTGTTTTTCCTAAGCAATTAATTATCATTTTTCAAATCTAACACACTACACAGGCCTATTGTACAGTGTACACAGCAGAGCAGTTACTGTCAGTGAGATAAAGAAAATCTATTGAAAAAGAAACTGCAACTCAAACTAGGTACTTCCCACAACAATCATATTCAAAACATCATTACACAGATAATTTAAGTTCTAAAATTACTATTAAGTATTATTGGTATCTATAACCTAGGAAATAATAAATTTTAATTTTTAAGGCAGTATAGGTAACAGAAACAATTGAGTAATGCATATTTTGGACACTGGATAGCATAGTTTGGATAATATTATATAAAATTATTATTATACATCCATCAAAAAATATGTAAGACTGTAAGAGAATAGTTTCATTTTAATATTTTTATAAAACTATTTTATTATATATCAACCTACCGGCAAACACATACTTACTCAGTTAATAGTTTTATTTAACTACTAATATTTAATAAATACTTTCAAAATTTGTTAGGCAATTAAAATGAATCAATTTTAAATTACTAATACAACAAATAAGTAATATATTGAATTTAAACTGGTGTCAGTTATGAAAATAAGGCTTGGCCGATCCCTTGTACTTGCTGTGAACAATTAGAATATTTTGTCGGATGGCAAATTGATTTAATTGTTGTGATGTATTGTTGGAAATAGAGTAAATATAAAATACTTGCATACAAGGACCAATAAAAGTATATTAAATGCTTATATTTAAATATATATAAATATGTATTCAAACACACAAAAATTGCTTATTTGCTAATAATAAAAACATATAAAAATAAATATGAAAAACAGTATAATAATAAATAAAAAACATGTAAAAATAAAAGGCAATAAGTTAAAAAAAAAAATACAAAAATAAATAATGACAAACACAAAATTATTTAAAAACAAGTTATTATAATTATAGAAATTAAACAAAATTATACAAAGTTTGGGGATAGTTCCCATTTCACAGTTGCATTTCAGGATCTTTAGACATATTATCTGAAGAGCAATATCAACATTAATAAACCAGCATTATTATAACAATAAACCATATTTCACAAAACTGTTGACTGAAGTAAAAAGCTCATAGCAGAAATATACTTCAGTTCAACATCACATATTACCAGGGCATAAAATTAAGATATTTTGCTACTGCACACCTAATTCTACACCAAAATATTTTAAAACAATGAACATAGACCTAGTAGTGCACATGCCACTTATAACTTCATTGCATAATATATACATTCTAAGATAATCTTCTATAAAAGACCTTGATACCTATATGGTTATGATTAAATATTTTAAAATTAAAAACGAAATAGCTTGGGTTAATATAGGTATTTATTATATTATAAGCCGCCCAGAATATGGTGTAGTCGGTATTATTTTTAATGTTGAGGGTCCCGGTGACAGTTTTTCAAATATTCCACAATTCTATAAATTTGAAAATTAAATTTTATATTTTAGATGCCACCTCAATTATAAGACTTTTCCACTAATCTACTACCCGATACCTATTTAGGGGGGATGATAGGGTGTTTTGTTTCGAAAAAAAGGACTACGGGAATAACTCTCAAGCTTTGTAGAATTGTCGGATTTTGATGACTATTTTTTTTATCTGAAGGAAGAACACTTCCAACAGCCCGCATCGATATCTAATTTTGTATTTTATTTCAAATAATTGTATCATAAAATTATAAAAAAAATGCTTTTTATTTTGTATTTTTTTAGACATATTTTAAAGTTTGAGAATAAAATATTGAAAAACAGAGGTCGATGTGGGCTGTGGAATATTTACCTCTAGCAATTAAAAAAAAAAAATGATGAAATTTGGTTGATTCCACAAGGAGGTATCGTTATTCCCGTAAAGTGTATTTTTGAGGACAAAATGGCATCGGCACCGGGCGCCTAAAGGATTTAAACAAATACAATATGCTTATTAGTTATTAGTAATTTCAGTAACCAATATTGAATATTAATCAAATAAAAATGTATAAAAGCCGAAAATAAGAACTGCACACAATTATAGGCCCTGCATAATACATCATCATACATTGTATATTATACACAATTTACACAAAAAATATACAATAAGCAAAAAAAAAGAAAACCAACATCATCTTGTATCACCAATGCTTGTCTGAAATAGGAATTTACGTATCACTAAAAATGTAATCATACATATCTATTTAATCATGCTGCATCGCATACACTGTCCTCGTCCGAAAAACGCCTATCTTCTCAACCGTTGTCCACATTGCGATCGCACATTTCTGGCTGGCACCCATTAGCCAATGCATAATTGAGACAATCTAAATGACCGTCTAAGAGGCGGCAACATACGTCCACTAGTCCCACGGGCAGCCGTTGTCACGTGCATACCGTAAACAGTCCGTGTGGCCGTTCAACGCTGCACTGTGGTACGTCTTCTTGTCCCATGGGCATCCGTTGTCCCGTGCGTACACGAGACAGTCCAAGTGGCCGTTCTCCGCGGCACTGGCACACGTCATTTCGTTCCATTCACAGCCGTTGTCCCGTGCATACCGAAGACATTCCATGTGGCCGTTCTTCGCGGCATGGGAACACGTGTTTTCGTCCCACGGGCAGCCGTTGTCCCGTGCATACCGCAGACACTCCATGTGTCCGTTCTTCGCGGCACTGGAACACGTCTTTTGGTCCCATTGACAGCCGTTTTCCCGTGCATAGACGAGACAATTCAAGTGACCGTTATGAGCGGCGAAGGTGCACGTATAAACGTTCCATGGACATCCATTGTCCCGTGCGTACACGAGACAGTCCAAGTGGCCGTTCTCCGCGGCACTGGCACACGTCATTTCGTCCCACGGACACCCGTTCTCCCGTGCGTACACGAGGCAGTCAATGTGGCCGTTCTCCGCGGCACTGTCACACGTCATTTCGTTCCATTCACAGCCGTTGTCCCGTGCATACCGAAGACATTCCATGTGGCCGTTCTTCGCGGCAAGGGAACACGTGTTATAGTCCCACGGGCAGCCGTTGTCCCGTGCATACCGCAGACACTCCATGTGTCCGTTCTTCGCAGCACTGGAACACGTCTTTTGGTCCCACGGGCAGCCGTTGTCCCGTGCATACCGCAGACACTCCATGTGTCCGTTCCTCGCGGCCCTGGCACACGTCTTTTCGTCCCACGGACAACCGTTGTCCCGCGCATACCGCAGACAGTCAATGTGGCCGTTCTTTGCGGCAATGCCACACGTCTCTTCGTCCCACGTGCAGCCGTTGTCCCGTGCATACTGTAGACAGTCCAGATTGCCCGATTTCGCAGCCATTTCGCACGCCGAACCTAATCTCACCATACCCATGGTAATAGGATTCATGATAAAACAGGAACGGTTATCCCAAGGGACGCCGATCGCACGAGCGAGTCTCAGACAATCGATGTGTCCGTACAACGCTGCCCACTCGCACACTTTTCCAAACTCGCTGGGCAATGACGATCTGCTGTACATTGTCTCCCTGCTGTCGTCCTCGTCTGTGTTTCTGTCGGCTTTGAACAGTTCGAACAGCGACAAGCAACAACGTCGCAATTCGACGTGCCGTGTTCTCAACAAGTCATACTTGAAGCGCTCGAACGTGTTGCAAGCGTAGTACGCCATCTTCACCAGGCTCGGTAACTCGTACATATTCCCGTTGTCCGGCTGTCCGCTCCAAACGTACAGTGCAGTGCTTTCCACCCGTGAGTAGACGATAAATCGAACTCGAGACTTGTGTGCCGATAAAACGACGGATCGTCCGACTCAACTGTAACGATTGACTGAAAAATTTTAATGGTAATCGACGTGTGCTAAAACAGTAAAGCGTTTATAACGACGTTAAAAACAATTTTAAAAAATTCAACTCGAGAGCGTGACTGAAAATACGACAATCGTGCCACAGAGTATGACGCTACCGACCACAAGCGTAAAACGACTCGATCGATTTATTATGACGCCCACGAAACTGCCGAAATGTTATTGTCAAAGAGGCTGTGGCGACCCACATCAATAACCATAATTGTAACCGCGGTATCAGCGCATCAGCCGCAGCCAGCTTGATCAATTTTATATTATACTGCGCGTAATATACCTCCATGACGTGACTGTCGACCGACGGACTCGTTCTTGTTTTCGGACGTGCGTCGTCAACCACTCAAACTGTATCATTATTTAAAATTTATATTACACTATTGACTGAATGAAGATTTTATTCGTATCGGTATGGAATAGTTACGTACCGGCTCGTATCGAAGTCAGACTCCGATACGTATCGATTGTATATTGCACAATATGTTATATGGTCACCCACAGATATGTATAATAAATTATTATACATATCTGTGGTTACATCTTGAACGCTCTTGATCTCAAATTTCTTCCTTGAAAATCTTGAATTATTTTATAATTATACCTAACTGTTATATTTCAATACTTCATTTTAATGGGTAACCTGTGGTCGGTCTACTCGTTTTGGTAACCCGACGAGTAGACCGACCGCCATTTCCTACCAACAAGTTACTCTTTGAAAATGCGTGGTAATAGAATAATGTCGTCGAATAGGTGATAATAATTTGTGATAATGATTATGATACGGCTTGGCGGCTTTGCGCTTTGCGAGAATGTTCAGATTTTTTAAATGTCGGAGACGGTGCCTTTTCGTTTGTGGAACAATGTCACTTCATGTGAAATTCGATGTACGTTAAACCAAGTCACTTAAGTAGGCACTCCGATTGCGTCGATCGCGTACAATATTCAACTGTGTATCAGGTGTGTATTGCAGATAAATACTTAAATTTAAATGTTACAGCCATAGTCATAACAAATTAGTTTCTTAGTAGAAGTATTAATTTCCACCAATTTATTTTTTCACCATCGTTCTTAACTCGTAGCGATACACCATTATTTAGTCACTATATTATCATTTATCACAGTTTTTAACACATAATATTACAGGCATAATTTTAGTGGCTGCTACTTTACGACCAGACACAATGTATGACCAGACTAATTTATTGCTGGGTATACTCTAACTTGCAATATGTGGCTTTTAAATTAAATGACAAAAGTATTTTCGTTTGTAGTGGATATGCTATAAAGAACCATGTCATATCAAGGGCTCAAGATGGAGAATATTAAATCATCACCAAACTATAAGTACGAGTAATTTTATTCAATAAACCTTTATATTTCAATAATAGT
The DNA here is from genome assembly GCF_005508785.2 of Acyrthosiphon pisum. Classification (NCBI taxonomy): domain Eukaryota; kingdom Metazoa; phylum Arthropoda; class Insecta; order Hemiptera; family Aphididae; genus Acyrthosiphon; species Acyrthosiphon pisum. Next base: position 25,470,936 of record NC_042495.1, read on the forward strand.
GTCACTTACCCATGTTTTAGGATATTTTAGGTACGAAGTTGAACCACTTAGTTTCAATGATATTATAAACACCCTACTTATGGTGTTGTCATAAGCGTTCCTACCGATTGCCCTAATGATTAAGCAGCTTTAAATAATCTAAAAAAGAAACTGGCATTCCGTGAAAAATATAATGATACTGATGAGATGGTACTTCCATTTGAACCTGTGAGTAACTTTTGTTAGATTTTCAATAAGATCTATATATTATGTATAATAATATTTAAAAATAAAAATAATTTTTATTAGATACCTATTATTGAAATTCCAAATTTTGGAAACTAATGTGCTGTAATAAATACAAAGTCAAAATGATGTAGAAAAATAACAAATTGGTAAAGAGAAAGTTTACTTAAATCATTTCATGAAAGGGTGAGTCTTAATTGAGTTTAAATTGTTTGATTGTTTGTTTTTTAAATTCATTTTAAATTTCAGATATCTATAGTAGGATAATAGAAATGACAAAAAGCGCAAGATGTTAAAAAACCTTACAAAAATAACTTACAGACTCAAAAGAAGCCGTTTATTATTATGAACCCAAAAAAGTTGGCATCAAAGAGCATGAGAAAGTTAAGAAAAACTTTATGTCTTGATTACTGGCTACACGGATATGCTTGTTCTAGAAGTTATGGATTAGGTAATGAAATGAAATTTAATTTATTTTATTTAATTCCACTTTTAACAAATTAACTATACAATATTATAAAAGGAACAAAATTGCCATGAGATGGATATTGGTTGATTGAGTCTCTATCAGATTACACAAATACTATTTATTAATACCAAGAAGGAGAAAATGGAAACAGTTATAACATCTAGGGCCAGTTGCACCATCTACGGTTAAACTTTGATTAAGCTTAATCAGCTGATAACAGATATTTGACCGGGCAAATTCGGCCGATTATACTCTGGTTAACTTTAATCAGAGACGGTGCAACTGGCCCCTAGTGATTCAATGTCAATAATTATTATTAGATTAAAATTAGTTTTTGATATGTTATTTATTTATATTTTGAATATTATTTATGTTCTGTTTAATATGCTAGATGTCTCAATTGGATGGAAATTTTATGAAATTAGATGAAGCGATTAATAGGTTTAGTACTGTTGCTATGAGATTTTCCATTTCAGTGAAACGTGAAAAATTTAAGTGAGTTTTGAACTGTTAAAATTAAAATTATTGTTAATTGTTTAATTAATAATTACAATTCTCATAATATAGGATAGTGTAGTGCTACTGCTTAAATACATTAAAATTGGGTAGGTAATAAAATTACTAAATGTTATGTAAATACAGAGTTAATCAATTTACCAAGCTTACCAATGAAAAACCTACTCCTATTTATCTCATAATAATTAATTTATTCAAACAAATAAATACATTTTAAGTGTATTTAATGTTCATATTTTCAAATAGTTTTTGTTATATTATTTAAGAATTTTTCTATTTCAATAAAAATTTACAAAAGTTAAAATGTATGTCATCATTTAATTATGGATTGAAATTAAAATGAGAAATTTCTGATTTATTAAACTTTTTGTTTAACTTAGGATAGTAGTATTTATTATAGATTAAAAAGTTTACCTAAAACATAAAATATATGTATTATTTAATTTATTTCTTGTGATGTGTGGATAGTTTTTTAAGTTATGACAATATGTTAATGAATTTATAATAATAATTATAATTTTTAAATCACCATAATATGCTCCATATTATTCGAACCTTTTAACATATACTATTATTCATAGTACATGCATTTAATGAAATAACTTAAAATCTTCATGTACAAATTTTGATTTAGCTGCATCAATGTTAGTTTTTACATGAAACTCCATTAATTAATTTGAAAAAAACATGGTTTTTATAAATTCTTAAAAATTTCATGGAACAGAACTAATTTGAGTAAATGCATTAATATAAGAAAAAGAGGGAGTGACAATGCATGGTGAATATTAATTGTGTTTGTTTAGATATAATCAGTCATTTTTTGCATATTCCATTAGGTAATAAAATTAAGAGTAAAAAATATATACATTTTTTACCTGTAAATATTAGATAATATTCTGAAATATTAGATGAAAACGACAATACATGCAATCTTTTAGAACATGCAGGTAAATATGGATAAGTTCTGAGAACATTAATATGTTAATTACTCAAATAAATATATTTTTAATATACTTTACATTTTTTTCAAACAAAATAAATATATTTATTTATTTACTTTTAATTAAGTGGGTTAAACAACCCAATTGCATATTAAACAAAAATAATTTACAATGAGATAGATGTTGATTGGTCACAATAACTGTATAGAGTATGGAGAACAAAACAATATATGGAGTAGGAAAGAATTTGAGAATTAAATATTACAAAATAAATATATAGATTATAGTTTTGTATACAAACTATACACCTACACACTCTACTTTTAAAATCATTTTAACTTATTAAAAACATTTTATTGTACCTATTTGTAAATTGTTTATTTCACTTAAGATACCTAAACAGTAAACATTTAGTATAATATTTATTAAGTCACATTAAATGTTAATCATGAATTATTAATTATTAACCAAATGTGGTTAGGATAGTTTAAATTATTTTGTAAGTCAAACATTTTTAAAGTTACCTACATTTCAAATTATTATTTCTTGAATGATTTTTTTAGTTATTAAATTTTATTGTTGTATCATTTTTGTAATGAAATGAATACTAATCAAATTGTAATTAGTATTCATAAACCACAATTTAAGATACCTATTATATTATCTTAAATCGATTCATAATCTAACCACTTGATGTCAAATTTTTTGGAGAAATCTCCCGAATATGTAATATTTTGAAGTTCTCTACTTTCGTAAAATCATATATGTACCTACACCTACATAAATATTAAGTAATAAATACCAAATAACTAAAAAAGTAACTATTCTAGAACTGCAATATATGATTCCTTACCTATCATCTAAAATATAAAGTATTTAAATTGTTTAAAATAGTTTCAAGTAATAAGATAATTAAAACTATTAACTTTCTCCTCCTAATAACACAATAAACAAATTGAAAATATTAAAAATGTCAAGCGCAGAGAGAAAGTCTCCATCAAAATACAACGGCGTGCGAACAATTGTTGTGTAACAATTATTTTTTATTCCTTTTCTTATTACTTATTTCTAATATACAGAAAGTCACAGGAAAACCTGAGAGATGAGAAACTTTTGTGCTAATCAATATTTTAAAAGTTTTTTTTATTTATATAATTTATAAATACTTACGCTATATTTTTTTATTTTTTAATAATGAAAAATCAAAACAGCTAATTCGTAAATCTGATTACAAGAACAATTTTGATGATTAAAATATTTATTTAAGTAAAATAGCTTATTTTTTAGAATTTTTTTAATTAATTTAGTGCGTAATAACTTTTTTCAAAATATTATTTTTGGGAATTTCTTCACATGTGTATATTTCTTAAACTATTTATTAACCATATAATTTTCATAATTTTTGTCATATGTTTAAGATAATGTCAGTTTGGTATTTGTTTTTCTTAATGACCCACGCGCTTGTCTCGTTACATGCCAATACCGAAAAATATATTGACTGTTACTAAATAGATACCTACTGACTTTCTACAGATCCGGCTGCAGAATATCCTTATATTGAATAACAAGTGAATCGAACTGGTAGTTTTTAAGATTACGAATGGCGAAAAAACAACCAGTCATTTTTATTTACATAGATAGATAGAGGAGTCTTGTGTTACATTTTCAAATCTTAGTTTTAAAAAGAAAATTTTTTATGAATTCTTAACGCAATATAATAAGATAATTTTTGTAATTTTTTGGTATTTCGTTAAGATATGAACTTTAAATGCTTAGAAAAAGAAACTGTGACTAAGGATTTTTAATATTTTTCAAATGTTACTGTAACTATAATAGTAGGAGCCTTGTATTAAATCTCAAAGCTTTTTTACCCAACAAATAAAGTTTTATTGACATTCATAGAAATAAAAACTAATAAAATTAGAAACTGAAAATGTCCCTAAACAGTTCAAAACAAATCAAAATATTTTGAAAATTTTATCTTGTAAAGTAAATGCGAATATTAACAACCATTGACACTATCATGTATTGTAATATCACGTTCATTGGTTTTAGAGTTACACCAAAAACAAATTTTGTATAAAAATTACCGCTATGGTTTGGAGACTCAAAATATGCATTTTTTTTACAAATATTTGTACTTATGAATAATAATTCAAAATTATTTATTTATTAATGTTTATACTATTTTCTGTTCTAGCTTGAGATCACATTCTGAACAAGAATAGGAATGTTATTGACTATATGATGAACTATATGAACATAACATTTTTCACGGATAAACTTGAAGGATGACCCGGACCCTTAATGTGTTTTGAATTTTAAATATTTCATTTGACATATTTTAAAACTGAAAATTTTGCTCTTCTTTAAATATTTCAATGAATTAACGAAAATGGTGGACATGGGGGTGTCGCTCTGCTGTACATTAGGTTTAAAGTGAGTCACTGTAATAGATGGTGTTAAATTTGAATTCAATGATATAATAATATCATTGTATAAGAAAAACAATTCAGCCTATGACATATTGATATTACTAAATATATATTTGATATTATTGTGAATTAAGTATTTTTTGTATAACCTGTATGTTTATGTGGAAACTTGTTTTTAATTTTCAATCCTTAGCTATAAAATTTAAACATTTTATAAATTTTTAACCACAAAATTATTTTTAAATTTTAAATTTGATAAATGTTATCAAAAATCAAAATTAAAATGCTTATAAAAAAATTGAGTGACTGTATTTTTAATATTTTTAAACTTCTATTGTACAATATATCAGGAGCTTTGTATTCAATTTTTACTCTTTTTTAGCCCCATAAATAAAATGTTATTAATATTTATAGAAAAAAAACCCAAAAAAAAATTAAACTTTGGGTCAAAATATTTTGGAAATTTTTTCAAGTATAGAAATTGATAAAACAAATATATGATATAAATTTAAAGAGTTTATGGGTTCTTTGGTTTCGAATTACAACTAAATAAGAAAATCACAACATGAGAAATCGAGTGAATATCCAATTTTGTGTAGCTTGAAACGCACATAAAAATTTAATTTGACTTTCTTATAGTCATTTTTTTTTTTTGTTGATAAAGGTTGACAACCTATTTACGAATATTGTATTACATTTTAAAATCTTAGATTGAAACAGAAAATTCTTTATGAATTCTCAACTCAAAATAAATAGATAATATTTGTGATTTTTCCGTATTGCGTCAAGATTTGAACTTAAAATGCTTATAAAAAAAAAACTATGACTAAGGATTTTTAATTTTTTAAATAAACAAAAAAACTAATAAAATTGGTAACTGAAAATTTCCCAAAACAGTTCAAAATATTTTGAAATTTAATCATGTAAATAAATTGCTAATATTAACAACCAGAGACAATATCATATATTATGTAAATTTGTTTTAGCATTCAACCAAAAACCCAAATCGATGGATTTTGCATAAAAATTCCCATTTTTACTTTATTTTTATGTTGTTTATCTTAGCTTGCACGAATAAAATAATAATAGTGAATTTTCAGTAATTTTAAAGTGCACAAAACTACAAAAGTCTTATATATGTGTGTATGGTGGTTGAATGATGTGAAGGTGCTCCAGACTATTTAATACATCATGTTTTGTATATTATACAAAAATCCAAAAGGTCACGACTTGCGACTATTAATGGTGGTTTATGTCGTTACATTTTGAAAATAATATAGTACAATTGTAAATTTAATTTTAATGGAGGTAGAATTAAATTATATCATTTTCTCTCATAGATTACCTGATATGTTTAAAGAAAAACGGAATCGTCACTTGTCACCTCGCAGTTCCAAGTCACCCCGATTGACGGTATAATATAATATGTATTTGCAGAACCCCGACTCTCAGCAATACGTTATGATGTAAATTTGGTTAATATGAGTTTGGAACTCAATTAAATTTGACGGAGCAAAACATTTTTTATAGGTATAAATCAGGAAAAACATAAAATAATCGAAAATTTCTTATGCCTACGTCGAATACCTTTTAATTTTTTTATTGCTTTTATGCAAGTATTCCAGTAGTGGCATTTTAATTTTTAATATGTTTATTGTGCCTTAATAATAAAAGAAATTTATTTTAATTAATGAGAAATTAAAAAACAATTCTTATAGTAGTGCATGATAACAGTTGTTACAACTTTGAAAATTTATACTTGGGTCAAGAGTCCAACCACTGGAATCGTATATACGCTATACTTATTTTTGAATTTCCATCAACAACAACTTAAGAGGAACCTGAGGAACGTTGTAGGCGTCTTACATTCTCAAGTAACTGAACCAAGCGAAAATTTTTATATCTACATAAATTAAGAAAAACTAAAATAATTGCAATTTCCTATGCATATGAATATTTTAAAAATGTGATGGTTCTAAATTCTAACATAAACAATCAGTGAAAATTAAGTGTATTTACTGTAATTTAATTTAGAGTAGGTAACACCACTTACACCAAAACCAATTTTATGTAAAAATTCACATTTTCCTAAATTTTTTTCCCGGCGATTTCGGATACTAGGTACTGGGCATTTCGACCTCACCCGATGCACAAACTGGATTCACTTTTCTACCGGAAAAGATGAAAAGCGAAGCAATTATTTCGAATACTTATTGTGTACGACACAAATAATAAAAATGTATTAAGCCCCGTTCACACGATCAAATAATTTGTCAAATATTTGATGTATGTCAAACTTCAAATATTTTAGAAATGGTTCTAAAATATTTGGAGTTTGACAAACGTAAAATATTTGACAAATTATTTGATCGTGTGAACGGGGCTTTAAGCGGAACGTAAATTTGCCAATGGTATCAATATAGGTACGTCGATTCACACAAATTTTTAAACTAATGATGCTAAACGTGATCTGCTCGTCGTACATTTGCTATATAAGAAGGAGACAATAAAATGACCGTGTCAGTGTGTTACATCTTAAATCGTGGAGCTGTATCGATCACGAAATTTAGAAAATTTAATGCCTGCGATTCTGTCTTATCACCGTGTACCACGAACTATGATACTAATAATTGTTATCAAATAAATAACAACATAATATTATTATTTTTTCGTTTGCCGACTTTAAATTTGGATCGCTGGCGAATAACGATTATTTGAAATTTGAACAAAAATACAGACTACAGAACACTCGTACAGAGTTCTATTCGTACATTTTATTAAAAAATTACCATGCATAGGTGTATTCTTTTTTGTGAAACATCCAAATTATGGCCTCGCCACATTACGTTGATTTTCATTTGTAATTCTTATTCTTAATTGTACTGATTATATTTCTTAATAATATTGGGTCAGACTAATTTGCTAATTTTTGCTCACAAATATAGATTTCAAAAAAATTAAAATAGAAGGAAATAATGGCTTAACATATTCAGGTTAAATGATTACCCAATGTCTATCTGGCATAGTATCTATCTGGTATTTAGATATTTTCTACAACTTGATATTTTCAGAAAGTTATATTTCTCCGTCGTCGAGTTAGAACAAAATGAACAGACGAATAAATGATTTGGAAAGCTTTTACGATTTTAAATCACAAAAAAATCCTTAGAAACTTAATAATGTCTAATTCACACTTATGGAAATATATTACTCAAGTCTCCGATTTAAAATGTTTTCCATATCCAAAAGTTACTTAGTGGTTTATCATTTTTAGTTCATACCATGGATTATACTTAGAATGGTTTTCAATTTGAAACATATGATGTACTACATACAAGGAGCTAGGAAGTCGAGCGAATGTACCTATTGACATTTTTCAGATGTCGACTTTCTTGAAGATAATTCTACAGACTCAGATGAAGACATACAACCTGTTCACGAGACTCATTGTATATCTAATTGTGTTCGTGACTTATATTTGTTTCAAAATGACTCAGCCCGTTAACTCATAATAAATTAATAAATAAATCATTATATGTTAGAATCTTAAAATATCCACGACTTGTTTTAAAAATAAGATACAAATGGGTACTATAATGTTTGATTATAATATTATGTTACATCACTCTAATATTATATCCAACAGTAAAAAATTGAATCTGCTGTACTCATATTTGCATTTTGATTGTAGTTCAAAGAGAGAAAACAAATGGTTCACTGCCATATTTTTAACAAAGTTTAAGTTTTTTAGGCAATAACATTTTGCTGAGCAAGAATCCAGTGAGAGTTTTTTTTTTATATGACTTACTTAAATTCCCGACAGAAAGTTAACAAATAACTTATAGCCTATAATATATTGTTAATTTTTTAACTCGTTACATACGAAAATTGACTATGAATTTGGATCCATCAAACTTTGAAGTTTGCCTTAGTACTTCGTGGGCACTGAAAGAAATTGTCATAAAATTGGGGTAGTACAATTACTAAATATTATTATGTAAATACAGAGTTAATCAATTTACTAAGCTTACCAATGAAAAACCAACTTCTTTTTATCTCATAATAATGAACTTATTCAAACAAATAAATACATTTTAAGTGTATTAGTTCATATTTTCAAATAGATTTTGTTATATCATTTAAGAATTTTTCTATTTCAATAAAAATTTACAAAAGTTAAAATGTATGTCATCATTTAATTATGGATTGAAATTAAAATGAGAGATCTCTAGATAATTAAACTTTATGTTTAAGTTAGGATAATAGTATTTAATAAAGATTAAAAGGTTTTCTTCGGGTTTACCTTTAACATAAAATGTATGTACTATTTAGTTTATTTTGTATGATGCGCGGATAGTTTTTTAAATTATTATAATATGTTAATGTATTTATAATAATTATTATAATTTTTAAATCACCATAATATGCTCCATATTAGTCAAACCTTTTAACATATTATGCTATTATACATTTAATGGAATAACTTAAAATCTACCTGTACAATTTTTGATATAGCTGTATCAACATTGGTTTTTGTATGAAACTCAATTAATATATTTGTGAATATTTATTGTGTTTGATTAGGAATAAAATTAAGAGTAAAAAATATATACATAATGAACCTGCAATTATAAGAAAATATTCTGAAATATTAGATGGAAACGATAATACACCCAATCTTCTAGAACATGCAAGTAAATATGAATAAATTCTGAGAACATTAATATGTTAATTACTCAAATAAATATATTTTTGATATAATTAAAATTTTTTTTTAAATAAAATAAATATTTTTATTTTTGTATTTTTAAATTAATACAGAGTTATTCAATTTTATGAAGAAGATTTTTGTTTTACTGGTGTAGAAAATTTAAGTGAGTTTTGAACTTTTAAAAATAAAAATTATTGTTCATTATTTACCTACTCAATTACAATTGTCATAATATTGGAAAGTATAGCACTGCTACTCTATATGCAATAGTTAAATCATTTAAAAGTATCCCTTTCCTCTACGATTTGGAAAGTCAGAGAATCTGGAATCTTTGCTCTAGGAACTTTTCCTGCAGATAACACTTTAAAAGTTTCTTTTCAAATAATAAATCTTAATTATTGAAATGTTAATATAGAATGTATGAATAGTACGGATGATTGAAATGAAGTTGTATTAATTGTAATTAGTTATTTGAGTGACGAAGAAGCAACGCAACACATGTCTGACCCTACCTAAACTTTACGAGTTTTTGGACAACAGGATAATATATTTTATTGAACACAAATGGTGCCTGAAATAAGTAAATTAAGTGAATTAAATTATTTGTAGAATAAAATTTAAATTAAAACTGTGTTCAAATAGTTTTAAAATGGTTAATAATACATTTTTTTTGCTTCCGACATTTTCTGGTTTTGGGTATTGTCATTATTAATAAGTGGCATAATACACATAAAATTATAAATAATGAATTTAATTAGGTATGATGGTAAATTTGACACATTTTCAACTATTTTAGACGATGAGACTGCTACAAAAAATGTTTCTTGTAAATTTATTAAAATATCAAATTTACTAAAAAAATATTGTATTTTAAATGTAATATACCTGTGTTAGTAATATATTACGGTTTGATATCCACAAATACTCGATGACTTATTAATATTTAAAAATATTTTATATACTAGTAAAAATAAAAGTATTCGTGGATCTACAACTATTTTAACGCCATCATACATATATTATGATACGTAATTGGATATGATATGCCAATGTATTTTCTTTATTATACATTAATTTAATGTAACAATATAATATAATAAGATATATCTTATTAAATCTTTATTCAAATTTATATATATATTATATTTTAATTAATATGATATAATGTTTCAATAGTTGTTAGAATACAAAAAATAATATACTATGTATTAATAAAAGTCTAAAACAAAAATATTTTTACATTATTTTATTATAAAATATAGTTTGATGATACTCAATATTTGTTATTTTTATTACTAATAATAATAATTACCTAAATCATATTTAAATAAACACGCTTCATTGTTGTAGCATATTACTTTTATTGATTCACAAATTAAATGACAAAGTGGTGATCATTACAATTGACAATTGATGTGTTTCACTGAACAAGATATTAGCATATTAATTGATGGCTGAAACAAAAGACACGGCACGTGTCATTCACAATTAATAACCAGTGCCACCAACTGTTTATCATTACAATTACATACATTACAGCTCATTTCCACTTAGTATAGGACCAAATTAAAAATACATAATTAATAGATCATTTTTTTTTTCCAAAATCTAAAGTACATCAAAAACAAATTTATATCTAATTCATACAGTCATAATAAAAAAAGACATATTTATAACTTACATAATTATATAAACAGATATTAAACAAAATAACATATAATTGAGCCTTATGGTTATAATACATTATTTAATTAACTATAGATTTATAAATTCAAACAATTAGGAATTTCTTTAATTATCTAACTTCTCCATAACATTGAAACATTATACACAGTCTCAGGATTATCCTTAAATAAACTAACTCTTCTCTCTTCCACCAGCACAGACTACGATGGTAATTCAGATCACATCTTAGTCACCAATTGTAGCATATTACTTTTTATTGACACACAAATTAAATAATAAAATGGTGATCATTACATATAAAAATTGAACTGTACCACTGAACAATAACAAAATAACATAATAATTGTGGACTGAAGCAAACGACACTGCCGTTGCTACTCAAAATTAGTACCCAGTGTCACAATCTATGTACTACAATCACATACATTACAATTGAAATTTAATCTTTAAGTTTTTCTAATTAGATACATTTAATAAAAATCAAGTAGTTAATAATGCAAAGAAATTTTAATGAGTTAGATGTAAAATGAACAGGGGAATAAAGAATTAGGAGGGCAACAGTTGTTAATTTTAATTCGCCTGGAATAGCCTTAGATACCCAATAAACATTATACAGTCTCAGGATTATCCTTAACTAAACTAACTCATCTCTCTTCTACCATCACAGACAACGATGGTAATTCAGATCCCATCTTAGTCACCAATTGTAGCATATTACTTTTTATTGATACACAAATTAAATAATAAAATGGTGATCTTTACATATAAAAATTGAACTGTACCACTGAACAATAACAAAATAACATAATAATTGTGGACTGAAGCAAACGACACTGCCGTTGCTACTCAAAATTAGTACCCAGTGTCACAATCTATGTACTACAATCACATACATTACAATTGAAATTTAATCTTAAGTTTTTCTAATTAGATACATTTAATAAAAATCAAGTAGTTAATAATGCAAAGAAATTTTAATGAGTTAGATGTGTTGCAAATACTACGTGATGGGCAGCAGTAATTATTATCTAAAAGACAACGTAATAGGTATAAGGAAAGTATGATATTTGTTATATAAAAAAGCAAGGCTACACGTAGCAAGGATGTACGTGTAGGTACCTTTTTCCTTATACTAACGCACCTATATAACAGGGACCCTAACGAAAGGCTCATCACTCTATAGTTAGCAGGCTACTAGTTGACAGTATCCATGCTGATTATTTATGTCTTAAATTGTACCGTTTCAATAATTTGAAACTATTCTTAATTGATTTATGTTTTATATTTAATAAACTTATATTATAATCAATTCGAATAAGAGTTATTTGTTCGACTTCGAAGCCTATCAACAGTGTCTCTCATCCGGTTCACAACAGGAACAAATTTTGGTGCCGAAACCAGGGATCTTCACATACATCGTATCAACACGACGAAGATTCCGACCCGAATCATTTAAGGGAAACCTGATCAACTTCTCAAGGATCATTCAGAACATCTGCAGTCAATCGGAAGGCGTTTGGGAGCAACGAAGTCAAATACAAACAACTTAGTAATGTACAATAGTTGGTAAGCATAGTCTTATGTCACAAAGGCCGAATCGACATCGTAACAGTTTAAACGTAAAGTTAGACGATAGTTTTGAAATAGACTTTTCTGAAAGTTATATATTTGGTGTTGTATTAGGATCACCCGTTAGCATGACAGGTACTAATAGCAACGCGTCGAGCGATAATACGAGTGTAAATCATACAGTTACTATAGATAAAACTGTAGAGCACGTAATACGATTGGTACCCGAGTTTAGTGGGGGTATAGATGAAAAATTAGTATTTTTTATAAATGCATGTGAGTTAGTGATAGATATAACTTCAGTGGCTAATCAGGACATAATGTTAAGGACAATCCTTAATCGAATAAAGGGCTTAGCTTACGAGGTAATAAAATACGAAAATATAACTAGTTGGGCTATGTTAAAAACGTTATTGAAAACTACATATGATAGACCCACAAATGCAGCGTATCTACAAACCGAATTGTTTAGCGCGAAGCAGCGATATAAAGAAACATTAATAGAATACCGTTAATAGAATACGTAATTTAGTGCAGGCTGTAGCACACAAGGTAAAAATGCAAGCGACGCATTAGCTGTACAAAACAATATAAGGGAACAGGCCTTATTAGTATTTTTGGAAGGGATATCCGATAGAATTAAATTAATGGTAAAAAGTAAACATCCCTCCACATTGGAACAGGCTATTCAAATTGCAATTATAGAAGACAAAAATACAACCCCAAATGAATGTTAACTAATATATTAGTTAGCAGTTCAGAAGTGTGATTCGTACACATCCCCCACAGGACGTTGTGCGTGAGTATTTGTGTTCTGCACTTGTGTTGTGAATAATTAAGTCGGTGTGCTTTAGCCGTTAGCCGTGGTACATAACCAAAAAAAAAATTGTAAATCGTTTTATCAAGTGCGTGTACGATAAACGTGGTCGTCGGTTGGTACCAGTTGGTGTTATCACTCTGGTTTGAGATAGTGATAAGCAAGAACAAAATATACATGATAAGCGATAAGATCGCAAAAAAAAAAAAAAAAATAACAAACATTTCGTTTGAAATATTATAGCGTGTTTGAATATTTTTTTTTCTCGTGTTTGACGTATTCGTTTACAAAAAAGAATTAAGGATACCGTTCTATTCAATCGAACAAGA
>NC_042495.1:25484733-25485254 GCF_005508785.2 Acyrthosiphon pisum
ATAAAATATGTTTTTTTTTTAAACGTTTTAATTTAATATTTAAAAAATTATCTTATGGACCTACACGATTATCGCAATCACTAAGCGGCTTACATAAAATATTATTAAACATGTTTTGATACATACATAATTATATTAATTATTATTATGTAGGTATTTCATTATTAAATTATCTAAGGATTGTATCACTTTTAGATAATTGACAATTGCGTATAATATATGTATTTTCAAAAACTGAGTACATTATTATACCTAACTATAACATTATAATATTTTATTTGAGTAGGTACTTAGCTATTTAAGTGGTAGTTTCTTCATGTGTTGATCTATTATAATACCATATCATGAAATATATAAAACATATTATATGTTATAATGTCACATTTTGTAAAATTATATTATTATTTATTTTGTGAATAGATAAATTTCAAGAAATTAATGAATGTATATTATATTTTTATTTTGTTTTTATTTCATGTAATAATATATATAATATTATATGGAAAAATATTAAAATTATA
>NC_042495.1:25485304-25486160 GCF_005508785.2 Acyrthosiphon pisum
TACGTTCGCGTGATCTGGTTACAGCATTGTTAAGTAGCTCACGAAATACAGAGCCAGAACTTTTGGCCGACATACGAATGTTTATGGAGGTTCAAGCAGAACATTCAGGAAGAGTTGGTCATACACGTCCCATAGAAACTGTTGTTAAGTCAAGTACTACATCAACGACGAACAACAAATGGCACAAGATTAAATCAAATGAGCAAGGAAATCTTAACATTCCTACAGGGTCTACTAAAACCATCAATATCAAACCGAAAGAATATTCCCCCAAGTGTTATAATTGTCAATTAACTGGACATATCGCTCGTGATTGTACACGTACTAAACGACCTTTTAAGTGTTCAAAGTGTTCAATAGAAGGACATACTGCCAAGTATTGTACAGCAACGAAGTCAGTGTATAGCTGGACAGCGCGTCGCAAGCGTTGTACAGCTATTGTTTTTCATTATATATTTACTAATATTATATTGCTGTGTATTTATTGTTACCATTCCAATCTCTAATTAATATATTAGTTAACATGAAGTAAAACAAAAGAGTAGTAACTTCCGAGATAGAGGGGGCACCCAAAAGTTTAATAAAGGTAATTGTCATGTATGCGGTATAATACATTCAGGTATAATATCTACTAGAGAATTAAGAATGCAGCTGCGGGACATACTAATAAGTTTGCCCGGGCAATTAAAATTACCTTTTGATGTAAATTACATATCACTTTATGAATTAAGTAAGATTTCAAAACTAGCTATAGTATATATGAATGGAACTCTCGTATTCGAGTTAGTGATTCCATTACTAAATCCAGTAGAATTAACATTGTATCACATAATACCATTGCCGGTGCGTAAAGATC
>NC_042495.1:25486260-25487342 GCF_005508785.2 Acyrthosiphon pisum
TTCGTCCTAATCTCCCCTATCCATGGCTGTGCTTTGTTAAGTCGTTAACCACTTTGAAATCACTCATATTTAGTAGTACAGTTCTGGTTACTTTGTTTACTTATATGGCGCGTTATGATTGGTCGATATTGTGTAGTCCTGAAAAGGACTGTTTTAGTTAGTGGTGTACCGTTACAAGTGTGAATATTCAACAACAGCTATTAAATGGTTTTAACTTGTGAACTAAACCAAATTATCTCAGGACTCAAAGATACCCACAGAAATAATATGTTTTCTATATATATGTATATACACAGTTCACACGGGCTACTCACATAGGCCAATTATAATATACGTATATGGTTAGCTATCTACGATATTACGGACTGGAAACGATATAGTTGGCGGAGGTCGGGGGACGGCCACCGAAAGGTTCTACCATAGATGAGAATACTGGATACCTAATGTTTTCAGCTCTACCGGTGGTTTTATTTGGCTCCACATTTTGTATCTTAGTCCGTCGGCATACAGGCGGCGTTGTAAACTCTAATTGCCCATTTGCTCTTGTGTAACGTTCGTGGCCGTGATAAACCGCTCGTTTCCAGTCCATAATATCTTAGTCCATGATATATATATAAATGTGTTTGTATCTTATCCAGTGAAAATATTTATAACACGATTTGTCTCGATTTAGATAATAAAATAATAAATGTTCAAACTAGTTTGAATGAAGGTAATAATTTTATTTTATTATTTGACATAATATTTTGTTTAATCATTCATCGTTTGTGATTAACATCCATTTATTCATGTTATGTTTATGAACATATATGTAAGGTAAGTGTATTATAATCATATTGAATATTTATGGAGGTACCTACTATTTATAAACAATATTTTTATATTTACCTACGTAATGATAAACACGGGTGTACCATTTAATTGATCAAAAATGGAACTCGTTGCAGAGTTCGTAGTACCTATTAAGACATAAACTAGTGATAAAGATAAAAAAATGAGTTATGAATTATAATTGTAGGTATCATCACCAGTAAATTAACACTTAAATGTTTTTTCACATTAGAAAGCGTATATATTATATT
>NC_042495.1:25487442-25498487 GCF_005508785.2 Acyrthosiphon pisum
AGCTCTATATGCACCTCACGCCCGAATTCGAATACATGGCCATATCAAAAACACACGAGTACTATTTAACGATTTCCGTAACACATTTAATGAACTGTAGGGAATTAGCGAGTGTAACAATGTGTCCCGAAAAACAACCATTACGTATGGGGTCCGCGGGGTTACCATGTGAAATCGAATTATTTATGAAAACCAACGATAATTCCAAGAACTTGCGCTATAAAATATTTAGAATTATCACGTAGCATCTACCATAAGTTGAAATATCATAATAAGTGGATTTATATAATAAACACGTTGGACGATGTAGCTGTCACCTGTGATCATTGGGATAACGCTAAGAATATACAATTAAGGGGCGTAGGTATAATAACATTAAGTGAACAATGCAGGGCGCACACACCACAAGTAGTATTAACACCTAGCCGACATCTGAAGTCCATTCAGTATATCGACTTCATTTTTCCGGTAAACATACCAGTTAGTGTAAAGATTCCATTACTACCCAGCGCTAAGCTTGAAAGTTTACTTACCCACCAAAATCCGGTAGTCAAGCTGAACGACATTAGTGACTTCTCCAAAACAATCGAGGAGTTAGAGAACGCCGTCCAAAAGGAGAAGGATAGGAATATATTAAAATCAACCAGTGGTATGCATACAAAAATAATTATTATATTAAGTATAATATTAGGTCTGATAATAGCTTACAAGTTATTCAAAATATATACTAACCGTAGATACCAGTCATAGAATAATCGTGCCTAGAGTGGAAGTAACACAATTATAAAAAAAAAAAAAAAGAATTTCTTTTATGCATAGTATAATATAACTTATTCTTATAGAAAAAAAATATATACCCGAAATGAGCGCAGTAGAAATTAACAGGGCGTTCCTGGGGCAATTCCTAGACCAATTAAAAATCACCATGAATCACGAGTACCATGTGGTACCGACGGAGTCTTACCAATACCGAAACCCGTCCTGTTTGAGGGGACATATCAGCACTACCAACAACAATTTAGGGTATCCTTTTTACCGAGGATCAAATCGACCTCATTAATGCACACCTGTGTAGTTTCATTCATTTTTCGAAACTAAGAAACATGGCCGATAAGGCGCCATGTATGATACTACACGGGTTCCTAGGCTTAAGGGACATGGTAATTAATAGGTTGATAGCTATGCTGACGTAAGAATATGTTAACTTACTATTTATAAAAAAAAAAAAAAAAAAATTTGTACGTAATAAGAAAAAAATGTATGTAATAAGAAAAAAAAATGTATGTAATAAGAAAAAAAAAATGTATGTAATAAGAAAAAAAATTTTAATATATAATATAATGTACTAACATAATATTAAGAATTTTGTAAACTAATAATACTCGTTCATATTTGTAAAGGATGGATTTCATGATACTAGTAGATCAGCATTCTGAGCAATAGTTAGAGGTCTTATTAATCATAATCCCTCGTTTTGTGGGGGAGGTGTTGCAAATACTACAGTGTATAAGGCCACACGCAGTTCGGCATGTGTCCGATACGTGATGGGCAGCAGTAATTATTATCTAAAAGACAACGTAATAGGTATAAGGAAAGTATGATATTTGTTATATAAAAAAGCAAGGCTACACGTAGCAAGGATGTACATGTAGGTACCTTTTTCCTTATACTAACGCACCTATATAACAGGGACCCTAACGAAAGGCTCATCACTCTATAGTTAGCAGGCTACTAGTTGACAGTATCCATGCTGATTATTTATGTCTTAAATTGTACCGTTTCAATAATTTGAAACTATTCTTAATTGATTTATGTTTTATATTTAATAAACTTATATTATAATCAATTCGAATAAGAGTTATTTGTTCGACTTCGAAGCCTATCAACAGTGTCTCTCATCCGGTTCACAACAGATGTAAAATGAACAGGGGAATAAAGAATTAGGAGGGCAACAGTTGTTAATTTTAATTCACCTGGAATAGCCTTAGATACCCAATAAACATTATACAGTCTCAGGATTATCCTTAACTAAACTAACTCATCTCTCTTCCACCATCACAGACAACGATGGTAATTCAGATCCCATCTTAGTCACCAATTGTAGCATATTACTTTTTATTGATACACAAATGAAATAATAAAATGGTGATCATTACAGATAAAAATTGAACTGTACCACTGAACAACAACAAAATAACATAATAATTGTGGACTGAAGCAAACGACACCGCCGTTGCCACTCAAAATTAGTACCCAGTGTCACAATCTATGTACTACAACCACATACATCACAATTGAAATTTAAACTTTAAGTTTTTCTAATTAGATACATTTAATAAAAATCAAGTAGTTCATAGTGCAAAGAAATATTAATGAGTTAGATGTAAAATGAACAGAGGAATAAAGAATTAGGAGGGCAACAGTTGTTAATTTTAATTCACCAGGAATAGCCTTAGATACCCAATAAACATTATACAGTCTCAGGATTATCCTTAACTAAACTAACTCATCTCTCTTCCACCATCACAGACAACGATGGTAATTCAGATCCCATCTTAGTCACCAATTGTAGCATATTACTTTTTATTGATACACAAATGAAATAATAAAATGGTGATCATTACAGATAAAAATTGAACTGTACCACTGAACAACAACAAAATAACATAAAAATTTTGGACTGAAGCAAACGACACTACCGTTGCTACTCAAAATTAGTACCCAGTGTCACAATCTATGTACTACAATCACATACATCACAATTGAAATTTAAACTTTAAGTTTTTCTAATTAGATACATTTAATAAAAATTAAGTAGTTAATAATGCAAAGAAATTTTAATGAGTTAGATGTAAAATGAACAGGGGAATAAAGAATTAGGAGGGCAACAGTTGTTAATTTTAATTCACCTGGAATAGCCTTAGATACCCAATATACATTATACAGTCTCAGGATTATCCTTAACTAAACTAACTCATCTCTCTTCCAGCATCACAGACAACGATGGTAATTCAGATCCCATCTTAGTCACCAATTGTAGCATATTACTTTTTATTGATACACAAATTAAATAATAAAATGGTGATCATTACAGATAAAAATTGAACTGTACCACTGAACAACAACAAAATAACATAATAATTGTGGACTGAAGCAAACGACACCGCCGTTGCCACTCAAAATTAGTACCCAGTGTCACAATCTATGTACTACAATCACATACATCACAACTGAAATTTAATCTTTAAGTTTTTCTAATTAGATACATTTAATAAAAATCAAGGAGTTAATAATGCAAAGAAATTTTAATGAGTTAGATGTAAAATGAACAGAGGAATAAAGAATTAGGAGGGCAACAGTTGTTAATTTTAATTCACCTGGAATAGCCTTTGATACCCAATAAACATTATACAGTCTCAGGATTATCCTTAACTAAACTAACTCATCTCTCTTCCACCATCACAGACAACGATGGTAATTCAGATCCCATCTTAGTCACCAATTGTAGCATATTACTTTTTATTGATACACAAATTAAATAATAAAATGGTGATCATTACAGATAAAAATTGAACTGTACCACTGAACAACAACAAAATAACATAAAAATTGTGGACTGAAGCAAACGACACTACCGT
Source organism: Acyrthosiphon pisum (assembly GCF_005508785.2). Classification (NCBI taxonomy): domain Eukaryota; kingdom Metazoa; phylum Arthropoda; class Insecta; order Hemiptera; family Aphididae; genus Acyrthosiphon; species Acyrthosiphon pisum. The sequence goes on from NC_042495.1 coordinate 25,491,081, forward strand.
TGCTACTCAAAATTAGTACCCAGTGTCACAATCTATGTACTACAATCACATACATCACAATTGAAATTTAAGCTTTAAGTTTTTCTAATTAGATACATTTAATAAAAATCAAGTAGTTCATAGTGCAAAGAAATTTTAATGAGTTAGATGTAAAATGAACAGAGGAATAAAGAATTAGGAGGGCAACAGTTGTTAATTTTAATTCACCAGGAATAGCCTTAGATACCCAATAAACATTATACAGTCTCAGGATTATCCTTAACTAAACTAACTCATCTCTCTTCCACATCACAGACAACGATGGTAATTCAGATCCCATCTTAGTCACCAATTGTAGCATATTACTTTTTATTGATACACAAATTAAATAATAAAATGGTTATCATTTCAGATAAAAATTGATCTGTACCACTGAACAACAACAAAATAACATAATAATTATGGACTGAAGCAAACGACACTGCCGTTGCTACTCAAAATTAGTACCCAGTGTCACAATCTATGTACTACAATCACATACATTACAATTGAAATTTAATCTTTAAGTTTTTCTAATTAGATACATTTAATAAAAATCAAGTAGTTAATAATGCAAAGAAATTTTAATGAGTTAGGTGTAAAATGAACAGAGGAATAAAGGATTTTGAGGCCTAACAGTTGATGATTTTAATTCACCTGAAAAAACCTTAGATACCCAATAATGTCTAATTCACACACACTTATCTCGCATTTATGTAAGTATATCACTCAAGTATCCAATTTAAAATGTTTGCCAAAACCAAAAGGTACTTATATGTTTATTGTTTTTAGTTCATACAATGGATTATACTTATTATGGTTTTTAAAAATGAGATACATGATGTACCACAAAAAAGGAACTAGGAAGTGTTGAGCCAATGTATTGAATATTTTTCAGACATTGGCTTCCTTGAAGATAATTTTAACGACTCAGATGAAGCCAGACAATATTGGAGTAAATTATGAAACAAAAAGGTGAGAATATTGTTGATAGGTTTTAATTCTAAATTTATTTTACTGTGCCATTAACTAACTTACCCACCTGTTCACGGGCCACATTGTATAATATCTAATTGTGTGCGTGGGCATATATTTTTCTATCGAAGTGGCTCTGCCCGTTTAGTCATAATAAATTTGCTTGTAGTTCAATGAGAGAAAACAAATGGTTCACTGACATATTTTTAACAAAGTTTTAATTTTTTAGGCAATACGATTTTACAGAGCATGAATCCAATTTTAATAACAGAGGGCTTCAACATATTTAAATTGCAAAGAAACACATTGGTATGACATACCAATGTTTGGTATTATATAACACACACATATATATAACACATTGTGTGGATGTTGGTATTTCTTCTGAAGGAAATTCAAATTAATTTACCCGGAAAAGCCTTAGATATTTAATAATGTTTAATTCGCACACACTTATGTAAGTATATCACTCAAGTATCCAATTTAAAATGTTTGCCACAGTATTGAACAACCATGGTTCAAGGAATTAAGGTAGAAAATAAGTATATTAGATTTAAATTGGAGACCGGGTCTCAAATTAACTTAATACCACTGAGTACATATAAAACACTTAATATAAATAAGTGTTGGAATAGTACATATATTAAAATTGAGGCCTACGGTGGATATAATTTCATGCCATTAGGCTCAATAAGGTTTAAAGTGTTTCGTTAATAATATTATGGCATGGGTGACCTTCTAAATAATAAATAATAGAACTATACCAATACTGAATCTAGAGGCATATGAGAAATTTGATCTAATAAAAAGACATGCAAAGTGTATCAGCATGATCACATAGCACAATAGTAAAAAAAAACATGTTTTTAATAAATAGAAGTAGTATTTTTGAAGGGACAGGGACATTTCCGGTCGAACATACAATTAAAATAAACGCTAATTGTCAAGGTTTTATCAAACTTGGAGTTGCCTCGAACACTACATAAAGATGTACAGGTAGAACTAAATAATTATGTCATTAATGTACCAATTAATGGGCATAAACACAAATAATATAGATCTGATTCAATTATTAAAAGTATGTAATCATACACAATTATTTTTTTAATAAAATAATAGATATAGGTACCTATTTTATTTTTGATGTTAGTATTAAATTTCGGTTTCAGTCGTATTGGAATCTGGATTCATTCCATATGCTGAGCCGTTTCTCACAAAGTTGCTGCATGTCATGTAATGCCAGAGACACTGTCTTGTTGTCCCGTGCTTAAACCAGACACTCCGAGTGACTGTGGGACGCTGACCTCTCGCACATGTTTCCACACCTCCAGTCATTGATGGGGAATGGCGATCTGCTGTACATGGTCTCCCTGTCATTGTCCTCGTTTAGGTTTCTGTAGGTTTTTAATATTTCAAACAGCGTCTCGCAACATATTCGCATATCGAAATCCGGTGCTTCCATCAAGTCAAACTAGGTACACACAATCTCATTGCAAGCGTAGTCTGCCGTATTCAAAAAGATTGACAACATCTATGGGACATGTTAATGCATGTTATTTTTAAAAAAAAACTCAATACAATTGCAACATTGTGTACTTTGTAAATATTATCATATATATATATAATGATAATGTAGGTAATCAGTATTTAAAGCCGCAGCCTATTAAGTCATTAATGCACAAGCTAATGGACATAAGCACATATTTCTTAATAAAATAATAGATATACCTATTTCATTTTTGGCGATAGTATTTAATTTCGGTTTCAGTTGCATTGGAATCTGGATTCATTCAATAAGCCTAGCCGTTCAGCGTTGCTGCACGTCATGTAGTGCCAGGGACACTTGTTGTCCTGTGCGCAAACCAGACACTCCACGTGACCGTGGGACGTTGCCCCCTCACACATGTTTGCAAACGTCAGGTTATTAATATTGATGGGGAATGACAATCTGCTGTATATTGTCTCCTTGTCGTTATTATCGGTTAGGTTTCTGCCGGCTTTTAATATTTCGAACAGCCGCGACTCACAACATATTCACATATCGACGTCCGGTGCTTCCATCAAGTCGAACTCGGTACGCTCGATCTCGTTGCAAGCGTAGTCCGCCGTTTTCAACGGGCTAGGAAACTCGTACAAATTCCCGTTGTCCGACGACATAGCGACGTACAGTAGAGCGCTTTCCACCCGCAATCAAACGAAAACTCGAACTCAATACATTTGACGACAGGTAACGTCTTTACGACGGATCGTCCGAGTTGACTATGACGATTGACGGCTCGCGATGAAAAACATTGTTCAATGATGAAAACATTATCGGTAATCGACGTGTGATCGCAAACACGAATTAGGCTATACCAGTAGAGCGTTGGAGACGTAAGATGGCGCACGAATAACGACGTTAAACATTTTTGAAACATTCAACTTAAGAGCACGTCCGAAAATCCGGGCAACAGAGTACCACTGAATTAGTGTAATCGTGGCCTCGCTATTGTGGCTTAAATTATTTAATACACTATTTATTAATTATTAGTAGGTGTAAGTGTGTAACATTTACATTTTAAGCGTTGCAAATTTCAATAAGCCGACTGCCGAGTACCTATTGTTTATCGTGATGAAAGATGCGAGTTTCGTTAATATCATGGAATATAACGTAAAAAGTTGATTTTATTCCATGATAGTAGGCAACAGTGGCATTAACATTTTCCTTTGTCCATCTTTGACGGAGGCTCCGTCCCGGACGCCGTCGAGCACAGTATTATCTTTGTCACTTTGTGCGAATTCTTTAGCGGTAAACGTTGAAACATTTGACGGGTCTGTCTGTTTGCTAAACGATGAACCGATAGGTAAACATTGCAAACATTGCGAACGCCATGCACCATCGTTTTGTCTGTTCAGTTCCAATAATCCATACCTACCTCGGCCTACCTTGGTCATTCTAAAGAAAAATTCTGGTACATTATAAGTCTAGAGCGCAATATTGTATTTAGACCAAGGCCGGATCGAGAACCTATTGAGCCCCGTGGCTGAAATTTCGAATGAGCCCTTTTGACGAAACAGGCTTTATGAAGCAGCTCGCTACGCTCGAAATACATTTTTCTAACTACCTATTTCACAAATTCACAATTGCATTATAAATTTATTGCATTTGAAATTTTAAAATTTCAACGTTCTACAGTTATTCATTTTTGAGTTACACCAAAAAAATAATACCAATTTTTTCAATAATTGGTTTTGTGTAAAAATGACCATTTTTACTACCCAAAATGTGGCTGACAAAACAGAAAAAAAGCACGCATTGTAAAATTAATACATTTTTTGTTCCGCTTAAAATCTAATATATTATAAATTAACCTTCCTATGTATTAAATTAGCAAATGTGTCAATAATATCTTTATATTATAGTTGGTCAGCAATTTATTTTCCTATAGATATTATATCTAAGTTTCAGGTGCCTTTTTTGGGACAGAGCGCTTTGAAGATAGTTATTTTTATGATTTTCATCTTTAAAATTTTAATTTTAATCTTTCACATGACCCTGCATTTATTAATAATGATTAATGATTGTTCTATGTCCATTATACTATATAAATTGTTTTAAATAATATAATGCAACACGGAATAACAGAATACAAATAATTAATTTGTATTTTTAAATGTTTTTTTCTATCACTTATTTCAAACATTGAAAATTCAGTTTCAATAACTGAATAGTGAATAATATTTATTTTTGTTATAAAAGGACCTCTCCAAGATTTGTTCTAAATGTAAAATATATTTAACATACATTTTATTTCAAAACAATAGAAAATATATAATAAATGTTGTCAACAATGTGGTTTTATTAAACATTGTAAATTCATACAATGGAAAAAGAAAATATTTTACTCATATACTTCCATTACATCATCTTCATAAATACACAAATCTTCCATCATCTCTTCAAGACTAATACGAGGTGCCCCATCATTATCATCATCATCTTCTGCAGCAGATTCAATACCAACATCTGGATTTTTGTAAATATTAATATTTTGCCTTAAATCTTTGTCCTCTTCCAAATCATCCATAAATTCATCCATGTCACTATATAATAGTTATTAGTATAATAGTATTATTAAATTTAAATTTTTAATTTTTACAGTAAGATACTAACTTGTGATCACTTTCCATATTCATTTCTGTGTCTGTGGTCATTCGTTTCAATTTCCAGGTACGTCTGCGATGCCTTGCACGGTCGGGATAATTTTTCTTTATGAGTATTACATCTGGCAATGATGATTTGGGCAATTTATCGAAATTGCTATCATTAGCATTACTATCAGCAACAGCATAACCCAACACTGTGTCCATTGGCTTGAGTACGTGTCCTAAATGTGACCGGCAATGTATAGAATCTGTTGTCAATCCCAAATCGCATGATCTAACCACCCATACATCAGCCAACATATGCTAAATAAAACATACATAATAAATTGTTTTAAAATCAAATGTATTTTTTGATAATAAAAAAATAATAATTAATAATAAAAAATAATTATAATAATGTGTAAGTTATAACTGAAAATTAAAAATGTACAAGTAATAGGGGATTAAAAAATTCAAAGGTTTAACTAATTAATAAGTTTTTACTTAAAATTGTTACAGTAAATACAATAAGTAATCAATTTGTTACAAAATGTATTATACTAAAGAGAAGTACAATATATATTCTTATGAGGAATAAATAAAATAGCTTTCTTTATGCAAGATACAAAATTATCAAACATAAATTTAAATTAGCTCTTAACACGTAGAATGCGTATGTCTTTTTGCAGTTTTCACCCAGTGCGTATGATAAAATTAAAAACAAAACAAATTAAAAAAAAGATAAAGAAACTGCTCATAACGACGTATGTATACATATTTAAAAACATGCGTTTAATCCACGCTAAAGAATAATAAAATAACATTCAGCCACGCGTAGGGAATTTTATTAGGGAAAATGTTATCTTGTATAGAAAATTATATATATATACTAAATAACAATTTTGCTAAATGAGAAATTGAGTGAATATTAGTGAATCCGTAAACAGTTCTCAACAAATCAATATTTATTGAAAATCTTATTGTGTATAGAAAAGGTTAATATAAACAATCAGTGAAAATTTCAAAAACCCAAAATCGATTATGTCGAAAACCAATTTTGCATAAAAATTCCTGTTTTTGCTTATAATTTCTTTTCTTTTTCCTTGCGCTTTCGAAAATTATTACACACAAAAAAATAAAATAAAAAACTCACGACATTGTAAAATCAAAACATTCATCGCTCCCCTAAGAATCTAAAACTTAACGTTACATTGCAATAGTTCTAATACAGTGATACCTCAATCGTTTTTAGCGTAAAATGTTACAAATTTATAAGTTAATTATATTTAAATTAATAATCTTACCAACAAATTTTATAAGAGGTTTTTTCACTCTAATTTTAGAAATTATTATGATTATAACCATTATTGTGAACGTACAATTTGTTATGTGTGCATGGATCAGAGAGAGAAAAAAATAGTGTACCGGCATCTTTTAAAATGACACTACAATATAATTTGTTATCTCAGTCTTACAACTACATAACATTGCAAATTTACGCTCAGCAAATCATGTGTATTAGTTTAAATATTAGAGTGAATCAACTTATTATGAAAATGTATGAGCAAGTTTTGATTATAATATAGCAAAAATTAAAAAAGCTCATAACACATTTAAAAATTAAATTATTGTAAAAAAAAACTTACATTCAATAATAGGGTAGTTTCACTTTTTAAACTAACCAAGCTAGATTTTATCTGCTGAGCGTAAATTTGTTACATACACATTTGTAAGACAGAGGCAACAAATACATGTGATAACTTCCTCTTCAATAATATTTTTAGTTGTAAAATTATAAAATGATCTGTTTTTATAACTAAGGATTGAAAATTTAAAACAAGATTCCACGTAAGTAGTTAATTCTGTTACCAAAAAATCTAAAAAATATATTTACACAGTTTATTTTTATAGTAATTTAAATTCAAATTTGGACGAAATCACATATTAAAAAACCTGGAATAACTATTTTAGTTATTTTGTTGTGATTGTATAATATTATTTGTAGGTACTTGAAACTTCTAAAGTATACTATTATATATCTATGATAGTACCACGGTTTGTTGTTGATGTATAACGCGTTACCTAATACATATTGTGGTATGATTAATTTGAAAATTATTAATAATACTATAGATAAGTATACCTATAATATGTATGTATAATATCTAGACTGACAAACCCTCTCCGCTCAGAATCGTTTTTCTTATACAGTGATATTATATTATTGAATTCAAATTTAATACTATCCATTATACAGTGACCCACTTGTAACCTACTGTACAGCAGAGC
>NC_042495.1:25499168-25500488 GCF_005508785.2 Acyrthosiphon pisum
ACTTATTTATAGTATTAAAAAAAAAATTGACCTATAATAGGTATCAATAATAAATTCCAAATTAATCATATCACAATATCCATCAGGTAACGCGTTATACATCAACAACATACCGTTTTACTATCATAGATATATAATAGTATACTTAAGAAGTTTCAAGTACCCACAACTAATATTATACAATCATTACAATCACAACAAAATAACTAAAATAGTTATTCCAGGTTTTTTAATATGTGATTTTGTCCAAATTTGAATTTAAATTACTATAAAAATAAACTGGGCTTATGAATTTCTTAGAATTTTTGGTAACAGAATTAAACATTTACGTGGAATCTTGTTTTAAATTTTCAAGCCTTAGATATAAAAGTTGAACATTTTATAAATTATTAACTAAAAAATAATTATTCAATTTTAAATTTGATAAATGTTGTCAAAATTAGGTCTTTAAATGCAAATAAAAAAAGGTGGGTAAGTGGATTTCGCTCTGCTGTACAGTAGGTTACAAGTGGGTCACTGTATAATGGATGGTATTAAATTTGAATTCAATGATATAATATCATTGTATAAGAAAAACGATTCTGAGCGGAGACGGTATGTTAGTCTAGGTAGAAGACATAATATTATATTAGGTACCTATAATAAATTCCAAATTAATCATATCATAATATTTATTAGGTACTTATAACGCGTTATACATCAACAAAAAACCGTGGTAGTATCATAGATATATAATAGAATACTTTAGAAGTTTCAAGTACCCACGAATAATATTATACAATCACAACAAAATAACTAAAATAGTTATCCTAGGTTTTTAATATGTAATTTCGTCCAAATTTGTACTTAAAATGACTATAAAAATAAACTGTGTAAATGTATTTTTTAGATTTTTTGGTAACATAATTAATTACTCACGTGGAATCTTGTTTTAAATTTTCAATTCTTAGATACAAAAATTGAACATTTTATAAATTTTTAACTACAAAATAATTTTTCAAATTAAAATTTGATAAATTTTGTTAAAATTTGATCTTTAAATGCTTATAAAAAAAAATTGTGCCTATGTATTTTTAATATTTTTCAACTGATATTGTAACAATATATCAGGAGATTTGTATTAAATTTATACACTTTGTTGCCCAACAGATAAAACTTTATTGATATTTATAGAAAAAAAAACTAAAAAAATTGAAAACTTACAATGTCCGTAAACAGCTCAAAAAGTGTCAAATTATTTTAAAATTTTATCGTATATATAAAATGCTAATATAAACATTCAGTGAAATTTTCAGTTTCTACAGTCACTCGTTTTTATTA
>NC_042495.1:25501122-25526458 GCF_005508785.2 Acyrthosiphon pisum
TAAATTTTCAAGTATATTTACTCAACAAATAAAGTTTTATTGACATCATAGAAATAAAAACTAATTAAATTGGAAACTGAAATTGTCCGTAAACTGCTCAAAACAAACCAAAATATTTTGAAAATTTTATCATGTATAGAAAATGAAAATATAAACAACCAGTGAAAATTTCATGTATTTACAGTCATTCGTTTTAAAGTTACACCAAAAACCAAAATCAATTTTCTAGAAAACAGATTTTGCGTAAAAATTCCAGATTTTCCTTAATTTTTCTTTTGTTTTTCACGGCGCATTTGAAAACTATTTGAAAAATCCACTTTTGACCCCCCAAAGTACCAACTAGATTCACTTTCCTTTCAGAAAAGGTACTGTTGAAGAAAATACAAGCACTTTTACTGTCCTAAAAGGTGATGACAGACACAAAAAAATTAAAAATTAAAAAAAAAACACATCATTGTAAAATTAATACATTCATCGTTCCACTTAGAATCTAAAAATGATACAATGATACAAGGCAGTATCATTATACCCGCAGAGTGTATTTTTGAGGACAAAATGGCATCGGCACTGGGCACCTGAAGTAAATATGAAACCTATCATAATTTATTTATAAAACTGTACTTACTTTGTATGAAAGTTGACCTTGCCCTGGAAATTGTACTCTGTCTTTTTCCATAATAGGTTCAATATCCATTACAGTGTATTCTGTTAATTGTTTACTTTTGAATACACTTTGAAAACTGTCTCTCCAATATGCAGAACTACTCACCTCTGCCACTAAAAATAATATAATCAACCATTATAGCATAGTAGCATACCTCCAGAGAATGGAAAAATATCAACATTTACATTGGGCGGTAGACGGATCAATCAGCTTAATAGAGTTTGTTACTCTGTAGACAATACAAAGAGGACTGATACCTCCAAGTTGTTGACTAAGTTTTTTAGATAAGCAAACAACACTATCCTTCATGACAGGAACAATTTCCATGCTGAAAATAAAAATGTATTTAATTTTAAAATGTAATCCAAACTAGATAATAATCAAAAATTAAAATTATAACTGGTATAGAATCTCAGTGCAGTAACTGAAAAAAAAATCATCCTAAGTTGTGAAGTATTAATTATAATTCTTTAGTGAAACCTTATTTTTATTCAAAATTGTTTTTTAGTACATATTTAATTTAGGTAACAAAAATCTTCTTCAAATATAATTCATTAATTATCCAACACCAACCATATTGCCTATATAATATAGAAGTTAATTTTACTGTTTGTTATTGAACTTTAAATTGTTTAATGAAATAATTTAATCTAATCAGTAACCAATATTTAATTTTGAACATTTTAGTTATAAATTCAAGTTTTTTAACTTTTATTACCATTTTTTAATCTATACATATAGTATATAATTAATAAGTAATATCCTTGTAAAAATTATTTAGATGAACATATCTTCATCACTTGTTATTACTTTAAAATTAACAATGAAAAATACAATTAAAAAAACTACATTCAATAAAATAGGAATACATTTTTTTTCTACTGTATTGAGTAAGATTTTATATCAGTACTTAGGACTTCAATAGCTACAAAAATACCTGTATGTGAATTTGTAATTATAAGTATTACTATGAATATCATGCGATAACAACTTTTTAGAATGCTGATATCGGCAAGGCAATACAGCAGTCATGAAGTCTACAAGTTTACGAGCTTGTGATTCAGTTGAGTAAAAAAAATCCAAACCATCTGAAATAGATAATATTAGATTAATACCATTGATATACTTTGCTGTTTCGGAGTAATAAAAAAAAATTATTATCTCTTACTTGATTCTGGTTTTATAGACAATGTATTTTTATGCGCTTTATGTTTTAACATTAACTGTTCTAAGTAGTAAAATGTTTTCTTGTTATCTGATTTTTGTCTAACTTGTACCTGTGATCAAAATGTTTAAACTATTAATGCTGAATTAATTATATTAATAATCATGTAGTTAAGAGGGTGCCACGCATTTGTTGTCTCCTCCGTATTGACAAATATGACACATTCGACATAGCAAATTTTTATTTCTAGTTTCAATAGTGTACTACTAGTTTTGACATCAAAGTGAATTGACCTATGATCAAACTTTTAGGTAAGAACATTATCTATGGTTAAGCGTTGAAGATTTTTTCAATATTTTTATTTTCAAGCAAGATATGGGTATGTGAAATATTACAAATCAAAAATGATCATATCTCGGTTGATAGTTAAAATATTGAAAAACCGCCAATTCATAAAACACTCCAATACGAATATGAACAGCACATTATAAAAAAATAGTGAATGAAAATTTGTATGTCCTACGTGTGTAAGTCATCTTGAGAATCATTGTAAGATATAGAAAGATGTTGTATTTAATAATAGAATTATCAATAAGAATATACTTACCAAAGCACGCCAATAATCCTGAGCTTCAGACCTATGACAATCATCACACATTTGATTTGCAACAGTAAATTCGACCACAAACACTTGTTGCAATGTCATGCCACTCATCACTTCACCGTGCACAGTAAGTTTTACCTAAAACATAATTTAAAGTTTAAGACATTTTTTAAAATTATTATTTGTATAATTTATTTGAACCTTAATGCGTTTGGAATGAGGTTCAGTCCAAATAAATCCAGCATCCACTAGTTTCACTTTATTCAAAGCTTTCAGTTTACGCAAGCATAACCCCAACAGTTCCTTAGACTCAAGCGCACAGGATATCCACTCGAACGGCGGCTGTAGATATCGTTCGCAGTTGCGACAAAATTGCAATATTCCTTGTTTCGGTATGTCTTGAGTGATATCCACATGTATACGAAGGCAAGAAACACACATGTTGGCCGGATTTGGCTCCATAGGCACACCGCACTGGCAACATAATCTATAAGAACACAGTAGCAATGTATATGTTAAATACGGGTGTACCGTTAGTTTCGCGAAACGAGGATAACCGCGATACTTACATTTTGAGCACCGTCGCCGGCACGGAAGTCGGAGCGTAGTCCATTTTCGAGAGGTCCATTATCCAATATTTCGATTAACTCCAAATTAACTCGGTTCGACGCGACTCTGCGAGCGTGCGAAACAGACGATCAAGTGAGAGCGTGTCTGGCGAACGCCATTAAAATCAACATTTACGTTCTACGCAATTGATAACGGGGCCATCGATAACACACAGCGATGATAACACAAACGTGCAGTGCGCACGTCGATACGGAGGGACTGGCCGTCGTCGGTTCCGTTGGCAGCGCTCGTTTGTGCCCACGTACGACAATATTTCACGTACCTACTTTGTTTGCGCCGAATAACCCGCGCCATACCGCATACCCGGTCCGCAGTGCAGATAGCGGCGGATCGTCCGATATCGACCGCCGCATCGACCGTCGTGCATCGCCGGCGCTCGCAATTTGCCGTCGGCAGTTGGCTGTTGCGTCCGGCGTCCGTTACCGTCTCTACCGGTTACCGCGTACCGGCAACCGGCGTCTAGCGACCGGCGGCTTTGGCGGCAGTTTACTGATTCGACGGCGGTTTGCGATTTTCCGGCGGCGCGTCATTTGCCAAGGGATCGTCGGCGGCGTTGTCGCGTCCGTCTCCGAGTGATTTCGCATTTTTGTTTTTCTCCGTTTGCGTGTGCCGCGCTGAGGTGAGTAACGATAAAATATTATGTAAAATTTTATACCGTTTGTCGATATGACGTCCTTTTTATGATTGATTAAACTCGCTGATTACACCCGCAGAGACGTGTCAATAACACGTACTCTAAACCCACCGTCCAACGTGTTTTATGTACCCGCTAAAATTCTTCTCGGCGTGTTTATTTTTTTTGTCGTTTGCGACCGACGATGCCGTCCCACGTCGGTTTTCGACGATACCCAATCTCCGTCCCACGCCCTAGTATGAATTTTGTTTTTCAATCGTCGGTCGGTACCCGTTTTGGAAACTCGCGATTTGCTTCATATTATTATCAAGTCGATCGCAGGTAGGTGTGTACCTATATGTAGTGTTGTATTCAAGTCAGTGGCGATGTGACACATCTTATGGTTACCAGGCGGGAAATCTATCGCAGTACTAATCATCATTTTATTCAGAGTCATTTTTGTCTTGTTGTTGAATGTCCGCCTCGTAATTTTACATTTTCCCACTAATCCGGCAATCGAACAAATTTCGAGACGTCAACACACGGCGAGTCATTCCTATTCGTCGTCTCTTGTGCGGTGGGTGCACGGTGGTGGAGAAAATGTGTGGCGTAACGTTTGGTTGGGATCTCTTGCTTATCGATGACTCATATTTGTTGTCTGCCAGCTCTACCTGTTGAATGTTGTCGCAACTGAATCTCGTGAGCTTGGCATTTTCGTGACTCGTCCACAACTAATATATTTATCAATCATTAGTATAGTTTATACCCTCGGGAGATGGTCGCGTTTATAGTCATCTTGGTTTTTCCACGCTTCACCACTGCTCGGAGAGAACAGACTTGATCCCAATTGCTCATCCTCACACTACAACATTCGTTCTATGATCTGTGTCTACATTTTGTAAATTTGTATGAAAATTATGGTTTATCAAATAAAATTAGTGATATTTTCTAATATTTTGTTACATATATTATTTTATATTATGATATATAACACTTATTAGTATACTTTATTTGTAGTTGATGTGTCTTGCCATAATTATTATTGTATTTGATGTAATTTGGCACAATAATAATTAATTATTAACGTCCTTAATGTAATCTTACATAAATTCTCTACTACCTATGTGCTACTAACTAATTATACAACAATATACTTTCCTGATCAAGATGTAATTGGCCAATTATTCCTATAATTAATATTATAATATCTAGGAGTTTTATACTCTATTCCAAATAAGTCTGGAAACACTGTGCAGTCTTTGAACGGTAGAGCCGCTGTAATTGGCTGCAGTAGTCAGCTACGCCGACTGCAGTCAATGAGATTGCTCATGCGCAAACTGCAACGTGTTTCCGTCAGGATGTTTTTCCAGACTTATTTGAAATAGATTATAACATTGACTATATTTACAGAAGCCATTTATAAGAATATTTGGTTATCTGTAATATTTTTTCTTGTAAAACTATAAACATGTATTAACATATTGAGTGCCTCGCCGTATTGACAATGTCCGTGTAGTCAAAACTAGACCTGTCTCAACTTAATCTGACCTCCCTCCTCCCTAACTTGAAACGAATAGGTACTCAATATCAAAAAAATTATATTTTAATTTTGGTTGGTACTTTGCGTACCTCGTTGCGTACTATAGTATTTGATTGAAATGTGTTCATTAATATTTACGAAAATGTATAATTTTTGTATAACAATGAATGAAAATTAATTTCTCTCTAGTGAATAATCTGAACCTAGTATATTAATAATGTAGCTCTTATGAGAACGTTACATCGACATTAGTTGTCTCCGTCTTACAAGTGCATAACATACCAAATTTTGTGCTCTGCAGATCACGTTTATCTAACTCTGCTATTTTAAAAATTAAAGCAAATTTACCTCTTATTAAATTTAAATATAAGATTGTTATCTATGGCATATCATAGGCTTTTTGTTATTTTTTAATTTTAAAGCGATATCTAAGTATTTTAAAATTGTAAATTGTTTGTATTTCTTAAAATACTCATAACTCACTTTAAAATTGAAATATAACAAAAAGCTTAACAGATGCCCTAGATAATAATCCTTTGTTTAAATGTTATTTAGGTAAATTCAACCTAATTTTTAAACTAACAGAGTTAAACATGATCTGTGTAAAATGTGATATGTTACGCACTTGTAAGATGGAAACAATAAATGTCTATGGAACGTCCTCTTATCAATCGTATATTACTTGTATCAACCTTGTAGTACTTAATAGCATACTTATCATTTAGAAATGTATTTTTATTTTCAGATACGATGGCAGTTTGTTTTGTTTGTAATTCAAAATTGTATGGGGAACGAACACGAGTATGTTCAAGCATTACACCACACAGTAATGCACCATACCCAGAAAAGATTAGTGAACTCTTGGGAGAAGAATTTGTTATTATTGTTACGCCTGCGGATCACATGTGCAAGCGATGCACATCTCTTCTTATTCATATTGACAAGCTGGAAAATGATCTGAAACTTGTTAAAAATGCAATGTTATCATACATTCAAAAAAAATATGGATTGTTGCCTGCTGATCAGCCTGTTACTTCTATTGAAGTATACATTTATTTTGTGTTTATATCTATATATAATATTTAACTATTTTTTTTTTTTATCTTGTCTAGGTTGTCAATGGGAATTTAAGGACCGATGACTTAGAAATAGGTCAGAGAAGAGTTCCTAGTGGTTTGACAGTTAGAGATCCTTCTACTAGTGCTGGTGGAAGTAATGCTCCTTCAAGAACAAGACAGGACGCTTCTAAAATTAAAATATACAAATGCGGTTTTTGTCCATTCCAATCCAAAGACCTTGGTCACGTTCGGTATTTTCATGAATAATATTTTTCCAATACACACCCTTAATTTATTTATATTTCAGTTTCCATATGCGTTCTCATATGAAAAAGAAAGATAATGAAAAATCAAACCAAACCGTGACAAAAACAGTAACTCAGGTAATAAAATATATGAAATTTTATTATACAATTAAGTGAATAAAACATTTTTAGATTAACTAATATTTATATACATTACATTTACAAATGCAGTTAAATAATATATTGTGCAGAATATAGAAATATTAATTTTGATTTTGTTGTATTTTATAAAGTAATTGTAAATTTAAATCATATTGATTATGTCACAAACTTTAACAGGAGCTCAAAAATCATACTATTGTATTTTGTTAGAGCTACCGGGCAATTTTAACCCGTTGTAGGTGATGCTATGAGCATTTCGCTCACATAACTGTTATTTTGGGAACCATTGGCTTCAAATTATAGTTATATCGATATTTTTAGTATGCTCATACAAGTTACTAATGGAAATAAATACGTGGAAAATATCTCATCTATATTTAAACTGTCCGTCTTTTTCTAACAAATGTCAACAGTTACCAGTATTTGCTCCCCGGGGATCGGCAGACGGTTATTTTAGCCAAAACATACCAGTATTTCTTCCGTCATACTGATCGACCTAGTAATTCGATAACAGTTTTTAACACTGATTTGGATTCGTTGTAATATCTGCTTATAGATTAGTCAGTCCACTTTTCCTAATTTCGTCCTTCCAACAATAATTAAATGTGGGCGAAACACTAACACGTCATTAATGATGTGAAAACATTAGCGTCAACAACGACGGGTTAATAACCACTGTATTTCATAATGAGACAGTTTATATATTATTATTTATGTTGGATTTTGTAATATGTACTAACATTTTGTTGAACGAACTACTGGTTACCTGTATTTTCCTTTTAATGCAGTCAACGGCCGCGCATTCTCTAGAACTTAGAGTTATTTATTTCATATCATGAGTCATGCAAATAGATAGAATAAACAACCTGTAATGTTTTGCTTAAACTCAATATATTGTTACTCTTTAAATTGGTTCAATAATTTTCATCACTGCTATAATTGTTGCAAATCAATCACTATTCACATTCTTGAACTAGTCCCTTAAAATAAGTATTTTTTTTATCTTCTATGAACTTAGGTGTACAACTTATAAATATAAAGAAACCTAAAATTATTATACCCTTTTTCTATTTGTTATGGTCCTTAAATCTGTTTTGTTTGAATATTCTCAGCAACAACAGCCTCAGCAGCAACAACATCAAAACCAAACACATCAGCTGAAGTGTTTACCAAGCAAACAACAGCAACAAAAAAAAAAATTGTACAGATGTCAAGTATGTTCTGCATCTTTTGATAGCAGATCGGATTGCCTGGATCATATTCAAAAGGATCACAACCAGCAACCAACATCCACAACACAGGTTAAATTACTAATAATTTCCAAAATTCACTTATGACTTCTTAAATTATTATTTTTAGGAACAGGAAAATTTACAACAGGAAACCAATGTTACTTTGGAAGAAACCGCGTCAGTATTCCAACCACACAATATACTAAATTCTATAGAGAATCAACAGGACGTGATCAAGACTGAGGATGATAGTCATTTAGCTGACGACAAACATGCTATGGAAACAGACCTTGACATGATGCTAAAAGACAATATCCCAGATGAAAACTCTGAAGTTCCTATACAAGAAACACAGAATATTTCTGAAAATATGTCCGAACAAACAGAACTTATGCAACCTAACCAAGAAATCCCCGTTGCAAACGCAGATATAAGTGACATGGCGATTGGAGGGGGTGAGGCTGGAACAGACCATTTAGACATTGAATCGATGTTGGCTGCCATTCACAATGATGTCGTCTCTCCCCCAAATGATGGTGGAAATGCACAAGATGGCGGAAATGCACAAAATTTTTTATGAGAATTTTAAAAACTCTGTAATGTTTTATCTTTAAAATTATTAGACTATCATCACTTGATAATAAATTTAATTGATATTTTTTTTTATACTTGACAATATTTATTAAATTTTAAAAAACTAGTACAAATAATTTAAGTAACAATTTTTTTTTTATATTATGAATTGTTTTGAAATAAAACATTATTCTTGAAAACAGTGTACATAATTATTTGGACTAAAATGTTTCTAATTCAAGTAGGTATGTTTATTTTAGATGTATAAAGTTATTTTTTTAGGAGCTCTTCCAACTTGCCATTTTGGGACATCTTTCTTACGTCAGAACCTCCACCAATAAATACGCCATTCACAAACACCCGTGGCACCTAAAATAATAATAAATATAGAGAATCTATTTAATAAATTACCTAATTAGTATCAATAAATTTACCGAACGAGCGCCAGTTATTCCTTCTAAAGCATCTTGAATATCATCCATGTCTTCTCTCTTATCTAAATCGATGGATTTGTAAGTGGCTTTCAGCTTGTCAAAACACTAGCACATTTTTAAAATTGAAACAAATTGTTATTAATCCTTACGTTGTATAGATAAGTATTTAAATTCTTACTTCTTTAGCCATCTGACAGTAGCCACAGTCTGATTTTGAGAATATAACAATAGGATCGTGCGCAATGGCGTCTTTAACAAACTGTGTAGCAGCCATCACTTGAGTTGGAGAGGGTATTCTTCTGCTGGAAAGTGAACCCATTAGTTAGTTATATATTGAATCGTTTTATGTGTTTTCACAAAAGTGGAGTGGAAAATGCAATCAGTATGTTTGAAAGTAATTTGTCTGTCAACACATCAACTAGTTAACATAACTACCATAGAACCTTGTATAGAACAAATTAAAATTGACCTAGTTAGCTCTAATTTAAGACTCACATTTTCAAGTGCATAAGTTATGACTAAAATATTTTTAAATGTTAAATATGGACTAAATAAGTAGTTAAGAGGACGTCGCACCCACATGTGTTGTATCCGTCTTACACACGTACGACTTAGCAAATTTGAGTTATCAGTATGTAAAATATTAACATTTGAAAATGCTCATAACTCATTTAAAAATTAAAATATCATAAAAAACCGAAGAGAGAACAAAGTTAACATTGTTACCTAAGAGTTTGATAATAGGTCAATTCACTCTAATATCAAAACTGACGGCACCCTATTGAAACTAGCGAACGAAAATGTTCTATGTCATACGTGTATAAGACGGAGACAACACATGCGGGTGCGACGTCCTCTTAATGGCTTATAATCAAGTTTTATTTTAATAATATGATTAAAGAATAACATAAGTAAAATAGTCAAAACAAAACTCGTATGGCATTTGCCATGCTCATTACTCAAAAATAAGGCATTCAAATTGGACATGTAAAATATATTCTTTACATAAATTATATTGATATCGAAGCATGCCCCTGCCCTAAAAACAATTTCCGCGACTGCCAATAATAATAGTAAAATAACTAATATATTAAATAAATTGTTTTGATTAGCATAGGTTAAAGAAATAACAGTGCACACAAATTTATGTTTATATAAATAAGTAAATTTAGTCAAAATACAACTACCTAAATAATTGCAAGAACATTTCTTTGATGCTTAGTACAAATTACTTATGGATTGAAAAAAATGTATTTTATTATGACTACTCTAATTGTATGGTAAGATAAGTTGTGTAGTTATCCCATAAATTCTGTAGTAGTACATTAGAGTAGTTGAACTAGGTATTGTTTAGTACAACTTATTATCTCATGTCTAATTATAAATATAAATTTTTGAAAGAATAAAAACAATCCAATCACCAAAGTCAAGTTACGATTTTATAACCACTTTACAGTAAACATCAGGGCGTGTAGAACATTTTTTGTGTGTGAGGCCCAATGCATTTTTATTTTTACTACTTCCACCATCACCACCATCACCTCTAGTTTTATAAATAAAAACTGTACAATTTACAAGTCCCATATCTTCCCAACGGTTTGTTGACATTTAATTCTCTATTATGACTAGTCAATCTCAAATTATGCTCATGGCCTCACATCGGTGCACCCCACAACCCACCCATTTATGTTGAGGCACAGGCCTCAAAGAATTATCTTTACCACGCCACCGGTATTTCGACATGTTTTCAATTAATTATTTAATATTACTTGAAATATTTTAATATTTGTACAGAGTTATAACACTATATTTTTGTATTTAGTTAATCTAGTCTGTTTATTTTATTGAAATTAATTTCAAGTGAGTATTGGTACTTAAAATTAATTTATTACATAAAAAAATGCTGATCATGCATTCTCAACTACCTATAAAGCTTATAAATTAATTGCAAAAAAATTGTATTTATAATTTAGGTCATATCTAACTAGGTACCTACCTAGTATATACAATCCTCAGATTTATTTTACAAGAGACGGTTGAGGACGTTCAACTTAACTGTACATGACAAATATACTAAAAAAATCATTAAATTATACTTTCAGAGAAACAAAAACACTCATGTAGGTATCAAAAATGTTCACAAAAGCCAATCAGAAACTACCCAACATTAAAGTTATTAAATACACATTTTAAGTCGCTGGCTATACACACACAGAACATGACATATTATCTAGTGCAACTCGGAGGTTAATGATATTTTAATTACAAAGAAAACTATCAGTATTTTAAAATGAAAATATAAAAAATACCATTTGAAATGCCTTTTGTTGATATTCTTACCTCTAAATTTGAAAAAATAAAAAAAAAACAAAAATTTGTCAAAACATTTATACAATACGTCAACAGAACGTTACCAAGCACAAGGGGCGGATGTGTTCTCGTTACTATTCTCTGTCACTCGTTCGACGCACACTCTAAACCGACAACTCATTTTTAGCCCACCGCAGTTGTACCTACTTATAAATTGTTTTTAACCGCGACGAATGACAATATTATACAAATTTGTACCTATTTTAAACGATATTGTTGTGATTTCCATTTTAAACGACGATGGTCTGCTGATCGAATAGCTTGAAATGAGACGAAATGAGACTTTTTTTCTATAACTCAAAACTGTCACGTCCACCCCCCCCCCCCTTCGAACGATCGGAATTCCGGTGAACGGTATAGGTACGATAACAATTTTTAAGATCTAACGATTACAAACTGCTTAATATAATTAATAATGTTACATAAAACTAATAATACTATAGGCGCCTGCATACAAATTAATAATGTACTCACTTGCGAATTAGTAGAAACGGAGTGATTTTCTGACTCGGAAATCACTGCGGCGCTCGACGTCCAGAAAACTAATGAACGCCAACGACGAACAATATTATAATTACGTAATTATTATTATGAGAATTATTATTATTATTATTAAAAACCTTATAACAATAATTATACCATTTACAACGAATAATGATGATAACGTGCGATAGAAAGTGTACGACGGAAATTTAATGATTCCCCCTTACCCCGTCAGCCGTAAACGCGTCCAGTTCGCAGTTTTTATTGGTCGACGAGTCGCGGCGAGGCGAACACTGATATCACGAATTGTATAAAATTATTTATTATTAATATTGTAATAATATATAGTTCTTATAATTTAATAAACATATTATGATCGGACTGCGGATAACACATATTATAATATTATTGTGCACAGGATCCGACGATATTTCAATATCAATTTGTTTCCGTCGTACCAGCCGATGACTACTGTCTTGTTTCATCGCGACGATAAAATATTAACCTATAAACGAATTATTGCGAATTATTATGAAACAGTCATAAAATGTTGAAATATTCGTGCGGATTACGATACTTTGTTATTCCCGCATAATATATTATACACCAACGGGGTTGGGCAAGATACTCAAAAACGAGTACCTATCGAGATACCATGGATACAAGATGCTTTGGACTTGGGAGTATCGCGATACCAGTTACTCGATACATTTTCATAAAATTTGTCGCTGGATTTTTAAAAATCATGTCTATTATTGTGAGAATGGCCACTACATTAAGTAATTAGGATGACAAATAAAATAATAAAAATTGACCGTTATTCAGTAATAATAATAATACGATAGTAATAAAACAAATCAATTACGACATTACGTAATCTTGTTATCGTCAACAAATGTACCAAAAATATCCGCAATACGATTACATAAAAATTATCCTATAAACGAATTATTAGGAATTATTATGAATAATATTAAAATATGCATGTGGACAACAATATTTTGTTATTCGGCATTCCCACATAATATATTGTAAACCAATTACCTGCGAGACGACGTGTCTACACTTGTTTTTTCGAAAAGTTTTAACTTTTTTGAAAATATCCCATTTATATGATTTTATATGATTTCAAAACAACACACCAATATAAAAAAAAAATATTTTTTAAAAAAATTTTAAGTTTTTGCGATTTTGAATGACACCGCACGTTTTTTTTATTTCACATTCCTAAGCAGAATATTATTAGGAAAATTTCAATGTATAAAAATCAAATTTCGAAGAAGTATAGTTCATTGAGTGGCGGCTATATTCAAGGTGTTTTCGTCAATAGGTACACCTTATAATTGGGTGGGTGGTCTTGGACCACGGTGGGTATAGTGGGTAATGACCCTAAATTAATAAAAACAAATAACAATATATTTAATAATCCAACCAGTGGGTTCAGTGTAATATAGTGAAACACATAAATATTTATATTATGAATTATAAATAATATGTATTAATAAGTACCTAATCATTAATTGTATATGCCTAATACCAAGTGGAGATAAGATCATTTTTATATTTTGTTCCTTTCATTTATTCTGTGGATATACAGTACACTATACACTATAGAGTATTGACTGAAAAAAAAAACAATCACTAAAATATTTTTAGTTATCTCTGTCGTGCCATCGTTAATCGTTATTAGTATTATTGCACTTAATATATTGAGTCAAACTATATACGAATACCTATTTGAATTTAAAAATACGAATTTATGTCTGAATGTCTGATTGACCATTTTTACATGCAAGTATAGGCATACCTACAGTCATGCGAATTACGAGTTACCTATAATCATACGAATGTCGTGATATTATTAATACATCGACAATAATAATTTATTGGCAGACGTTTTCCAAGTCTCTATGGGAAAATTGTAAATATGTCTTAGAAAAAAAGTGAGGGATATAAAATTATAAAACTATCAAAATTTAAACTATGTGTGATTATTGCGGGAAATTAAAATGTTAATTTAGAATTTTTAGATTTAACGCCGAATTGTTTAAATTATTTTAAATATGTACTAAGTAGAACAAATGATACAATTTTCAAGAAATTACACATTTTCATTCAGAAAAATAATATTATAAATTAATTTTCAAATACTTTTTAATATTTTTTTTTAATACTATTTTTTCTGTAATATGTTAGGGCCGTATTCGAAGTCGATGCTTAAAAATAAGTACCTATGGCTTATAGCATATGACTCAAATAGTCAAATGAGATTCGTAAACGAGACTTTGGTTTAAATTAAGGTTGGTCGAGAAAGCATTGCTATTTTAGTTATCACAATTTTTTTTTTAAATTAGCAAAATTAGCTTAAGCAATACTTATTCTCAGTGCCGTAGTATTTATGCAAGGACAATAATTAGATAATGGAACATTTGCACTGGGCCCACTCAAAAGAGGGGCCCACCAACTTTAGGCATACAAAATTAATTGTAGGTACCTATATCTTTTTATCATACCTACTTTGGGAAAACAAAATATATTTAGATTTTATTTGAATGTTTCGGTGAGTTATAAAGTATAATGAGTTTTCTCTGAAAACGACGTCCTTAAACAATTTTGCCGACAACAAAATCGAATTGTCGTTATTATCGTAATAATATTATTAATTATTATTGTCGTAATATTACTATTGAGTATTGACGTTATATTGTCTTGCGCAGTTCCGTGATATACGTCGTATTTATTGTATTTATTTGTCATTTGTTTATTATTTTTAATTATTTAAAATATCAAAAAATACTTAAGTGGTTTAATGAAAAGAAAATTAAAGGATAAACGAGATGAAGAAACATAAAAACTACATGGTAGTGTATATAAATTTAAGTTTAAAACTAGTTTAGTAGTTTATCTGCTAGCGCACAATCGAATTGTTTGTGAAAGCTGATTAGCTGAAATCGAATTTAACTTAAAACATTCAACATAAAATATTTAGTTTGATAATATAAGTGTAATACCTAATCAAAAATACGCAATACAGTAAGCATTCTAAGTGTAAAGGGTTCTTGTGACTTGTATATTAATAATAATAATAATAATTATATTAATATAAAATTTTTAACAATTCAATTTTATTCTATGATCCAACTCATAGAGTAATACTCTATGGATCCAACTACTCATATTTAAGCAACTAATTACCTACACACAACAATACAACATTAATTTAAAAATACATTATATGCATACATTTTATTTTAGTATTGAAGAAAATAGAGATAGACAATTTGGGGCCCAAAATTGGAAGTTGTACACTTGTACTGGGGCACTGGGCCCATAAATTGGTAAATCAAGCTCTGCTATTATTCTTAAGCATCGACTATGAATACGGCCCTTAATGTTCATCATGTTATTTAAAAAAGTAATTAACAATTATATATTTTCTATGATATATTGTATGATTTTTCATGTAACTTTAATATATTTTTCATTGCAATTTTAACATAATATTTATACTGTCATTTTGACATATTTTTAGAGCAATTATGACTTATTTTTTAACGCAAGTATATCCGTTCTCTACTCATAATTTCTTCGAACTACTTATCCAAAATTTGATATTTATAGGTCAAAATACACCGAATATAATATTCTGCTTCGGAATATGAAATAAAATATGTAATGGTGTCATTCAAAAAAGTAAAAATATATTTTTTTTCACTAATGTTTTGGCCACTCGTGGATAGTATGCTACCTACTAAAAATCTGGACGCATATTATGTATTATAGTATGCTAGTGTCTATTAAAATGATATTTATCAGAAAATATGACATACCAATACCTACCGCAGTCATCGTACGTAATCGTTTATTATATTATAATATTTTTACTTTTTATATAATTTTAATTAACGGGAAAATACCTGTGACTAGAGTTATTGAGATAATTAACATATTAATCGGTGATACATTACTATAGTCTTATAATTATAACAGCAAAATATCCACCAAAACCCACGATAACTTACTTTTAGATACTATATTGTTTTAGTCTGTAAGTGGTGTTGTGTCCTTTCATTCGCTGTGCGTTATAACTATAAAAAAAAAGGTTAGGTTAGAGTTATAGAGGCCGGAATTATATCATTTTGCATGTTTTTTTTTAGTCTATATGCAGTCATACGCGGGTGTTCAAAATCTTTACAAATCATGTAACATGTAAATAAATGACAAAAGTTTTTTTTCATATTTGAGAATATTTCAAGATAAAAGAATATTAATTAGTATAATAAAGAATATTAGAGAATAATATTATATCGATTAATTTTATATAGATTTTCGATATTTTGTGTTGCAGTGGCGTAATTAATATAAATTATATGCCCGATAATAGTTGTATATTCATATAATATATACAGGGTGTAATAACAGATAGAACTGACTTTTGGAATCACTTTTGTTCTAATCAATATTTAAAATTTTTTTTTATATATAATTTATAGTCACTCGCGGTACGTAGGTGTGTATTACAAAAAAATATTTTTATTTTTTAACACTGAAAATATAATATAAATTCAATATACTCGTCATTTATTCAAAAGCCGGGGCCCCTCCGTTTTTTTAGATTCTGAGTGGAACGATGAATGTATTGATTTTACAATGATGTGTGTTTTTTTTTATTTTTTATATTTTTTTTGTGTCTGTGTACACGTTAAGTAGTCGAAATAATGCTTCGATTTTTAACTTCAGTATCTTGTTCGATTGGAAAGTGAATATCGTTGGTGCATTGGGGAGGTCAAAATTTAAATTTCCCAGTAGTTTTCAAAAGTGCCAAGAAAAACCAAAGAAATCCATATTTTGTAATTTTTTGAACTTTAAATGCTTATAAAAAAAAACTGTGACTAACGATTTTTAATATTTTTCATCTGCTTTTGAAACAATATACTAGGAGCCTTCTATTAAATTTTCAAGCTTTTTTATCCAACAAATAAAATTTAATTGATAATTTTAGAAAAAAAACTAAAAAATAATGGAAAATGAAAATGTCCGTAAAGAGCTCAAAATAAATCAAAATATTTTGAAAATGTTATGGTGTATAGAAAATGCCAAGATAAACTTTCAGTCAAAATTTCATGTATCTACTATACTATTTTTTTATTTTTTTTTATTTTTTTTGTGTCTGTGTACACGATAAGTATATGTAAGACTATAGTCGAAATAATGCTTCGATTTTTAACTTCAGTATCTTGTTCGATTGGAAAGTGAATATCGTTGGTGCATAATATTATTGATAATTAATAATTATTGTTTATTGTTTTGTAGTTTTCATATGTTTCAATAGTTTTATAGTTTTTTATTAAATGAATTATTCCCTACGCCAGGGTTCGCGTTAAATATTAGATATATCTACATATATTGTATTTTAATGTTATTATTTATAAATTATAAATAATGTCTTCTCGCAGCCCATAAGCAATACCTAGTTATTTATAAAAATATTGTCGACTGCATAATATTCAGCGATGATTTGTCAATACGACTGCAATGCTGTTGTAGTCGCGTTTTGTCGATTGTCGTTGCCGCCACAGCAAACTAATTAGGTATAGTTCGCGATATCTTTGGTGTTACCTATACTGTTGTATATTTGGTTATTTATTTATTTATATCGTGGTGAATGTGCGCAATTAATTTATAATTATTAATCATGAAACGCATATTTACTAAATTATATAATAGTTTATTAATGATTATAATAAAGGTAAATTTTATATTATAATCCATATTGCTATAAATTACATGGGTACTTACACATTTTTTGGGGACCCCTTAAAAAACTGATCTATGGACCTTTCGTGTGCTAGGCCGACACTGCAAGGATGGTCATATTATCATCATTTTTCTAGCCAGAAAAAAAACCGATTTACTTATAGCCTATAGGCACTAATGTCGTATAACAAATTACCTGTATTTTACACAGTTTAAATGGGCTACTCCTGCTTCGTACACTATAATTATTATACGCACACCGTCGTGCCGTTATTATTTTTGTTTTTACTTAGCTCGCGCCACGACCGTATTATAAATTATAATATACCAATGTAAATACGATAACTATACCCATATAGTAATTTTATAGTCTGTAGGTAACGATGAAAAATTATGTCAATTGAACATACCCATACGGCCATACGTCATCAATCTAATTTAATTAAATCGATAAAATGTTACCTATTATAATTTATAAGTTGAAGTTTTTTCTAAGTGGTATTATTTTTTATTACCTATATACCTATTTATATTGGTATATATTTGTGTTATGTACTTTATTCTTTTGCATATAAATAGGCGTGTTTTTAATTAATATTGAAGCATATTTTTGAATATTTTATTATGATTTTTAAAGAATATTTGAAGAATATTTTCAAATTTTTAAGAGAATATTATTCCGGCCTCTAGTTATAACCAGTGTTGGGTAAACTATAGTCTATACTTTCGAAAAGTAATACAATTACGTTAGGTACTCGTTAAGTATAAATATCTATATTTAAAATATTAAATTATAATAAATATTATTATCACGTTACTTTACTTTTTTTAAATAATAATTACAAAATCAGTACATAACGACTAATAATAGTAGGTATAGGTACATTGTAGGTTAATGCCTTAGGCGGGAGCATTACACGGCGTATTCCGCAGCGGTTTCCGTCGAATTAAGGGGATTCGATACCTCGGTGATTGTCTGTTTTTGTCTAACACACGCGCGACATAGTATTTTAGACGTGTTTTTTGCCAAACATACCAATTGATCTAATGAAGCGATAAGAATTCTGAAAACAGATTTGAATCTGTCGTCAAGTCTACTGGAAATCGACTTTCCCACATTTTTCATATTATAATACCCAAATACCTAAAATTGTCATATAAAAAAAGAGTATTTCAACCTTTAGAGAAGTTAAAATCAAAAAATCAAAAATGTGAGAATTTCGATTTCAAGTAGTCTTGACGACAAATTAAATTATATTTTTAAAATTCGTACCGCTTCATTTCATATCGATCAATTGATATGTTTGGCAAAGAACCCGTCTAAAATCCTATGTCGCGGGTAGGTGTGTTAGACAAAAACAGTAAATCACGGTATCGACTATCGAATCCCATTAAGAATACCTACATTGATTTATATCGGAGTAGCTATATACACGTCGGACGTAATAATACGCCGCGTTTTCATCCATGGTAAGAAATCTCAAAGGAAACCCATCCCCTACTTCCCTACTCAAGGAAAAAAAAATTATAAATAATATTAAACAATTCAGATTGCAGCTAGGTATTATCGTGTTACTGAAATTCGCCAAATTTAGAAATGTGGGGGCCCTGGGCCCACCCTTAGAAAAGTAGATTTGTTTTGTTTACATTTATTTGGAATTTTGGTTATGAAAAAAACAATGATTTGTTGTGATAAAACATTAATGATAGTATAAATTACATTTATTAGATTATAATATTATGTACTATCAATTGTTATAACTTATAATATTAAATATACAGAACTTAAATAATAATTGTCATCATATGCGATAACTTTGCGAGACTTCGTCGCCGCAAATTTTTCAACAACTTGTGAAAAAGCCAATGATCTTAGTAAGTCAATTTCGATGCTTGACAGTGCAAGGCCTGATAGTCGACTTTGTGTCATCGAAGTTCGTAGTCGGTTTTTTACTAACTTCATTTTTGAAAATGATCATGCCCCGCTACAGTTGGACACCATCAAAACTAATTAATATAAACGCAACACTACTTCTACATTAGGAAATGCCCGAAATTGAACACTGCAAAGTGCAAACTTGCTATCAACTGTCAAGTTGTTATAATATGTGTTTATATTTATAACTGTTTTTGATTAAAATTTCTACGAGTCCTAAGGCCGGGGCTATTTAATACACGGCTTATTCCACCGAGTTTTAAACGCAGCGTTTTCCGTCGATTTAAACCAATGTGTTTTTAATTCGACGGAAAACGCTGCGGAATACGCCCCAGCCTAAGTTTCTACAATATGATGACATAATAAGCGATTTTAAATTTATATTTGTAAGCTCGCTCACTTATATGCATTTATAATATACAAATATATTATTTGTATTAATAATAACATTTATTTATACATTTATGACAATATAAATGATTGAACATTTTTATTCAAGTTGTGATATAAATGTTTTTTGCAAAATATGTTATACGGCCCTTATTTTTTGCCCCACCTAAATCCGACCCTGTTCGTGTATCGTGAAATAACTATAATAACTAATAAGTATAATGCACTAATAGTAAGACACCATAAAACCGGTAAAGAATGCGCTATTAAATTATTGTTAAATTGTGCACGTTTATACATGTTTTTTTATTTTATTAAATTAAAATATTGGTGTTTTATTTTTATGATGAAAATATTATTGACAATGTTGAATGTAAAAAAAATGCATTTGCGCAGATTTCACCACATTGTAGCCGCATAATACGTCCTATTACTCTTATATTATATATTACATAATATATTTATATTGATTATTATATTAGTATATTACACGGCTTAATTTACTTAACGATTATTTACTAGAGAGTACGTATAGAGACTTTTTCCTCCTATAGATTATTTGAATATCATATTTATATACAGGTAAGTAATAACTATACAATATGCATACTATATATAAACGAATTAAGATATTATATACATTTATAGGTACCAACGTGGCAACAGGTACACTAATTTTAATATATTATACAGTGCTTGGAAGGATCGCGTTCAAAAGAACTGCTCGTTCCAATGATTTCGTTCAATTTTCGGGAACTTAACGAAATTGTAGTTTCTTTTTCATGTGAAGGAACATAGAATTGAAATTTCGTTCATTTACATAGGTTTAGGGAATTACTTAATTTATAAACTTCAGTAATTTGTAAAACGAAACTTTTCAACATTTTTTTTTCAGAAATTTAGTCAACATAACGAGCTATGTACGATGACATCGACAATATGTTTACAAAATGTCAAGTCACTCAGTAAGTCACAGCCCACGGCGGTCGTACCGGTCTTTACTTTTATTTTAAATCACAGTGAAAAATGAAAATGTCTATTGCGGACCCTAAATAAAACGAAAAACTATCCAATACAGAATTTTTCTATGGTCCCGGCATGTTCCTATAGTTTTATATGGACGTTGAACCTCAATAAAACGGAACATTCCTAACGCGGAAACGCAACGATTTTATACTTTGTTCCTTTTTTTCGTTCATTTACATAGGTGGTAGGTACAAGTTTAAAAAAAAATAATGTATTATGAAACAATGAGAAATTTTTTGTATAACTGTTTCACGGATAATGTTCTGAAGTATAAAATATATATTATATTATATATATTATATTATGAGTATGATATTGTAGAACTTATATTATTTATATTTATTATTTATATAGGTAATCGTGGGTTTTCTGGTGATCGGCCATATCGATCGAGTAAGAACCGATCGTCGTCCGTATCCGGACCGGTCGTATGTTATAATATAAATATTATTATTAATTTATTGTATTGTGTATTTGTGTGTGTGTGTGTGCATACGCAGAGCGGTCGGGCAACCCGCAAACGAATATTATTATTATATTAATGATAATTAATATATATTTTCTAATATTAATTAATATTATTTTGTTCTTAAGTTACCTAGCTGTCTCGCGATATGAAATAAAAGTGTAAGAAGAATATTGTGTTTTTATTTATTAAATAAGAGCATCCTTTTTGCCAGCTTCAGGGTGATGTAAATCTACCCTACAATATAAATATAATATATTGTATATCAATTAGGAGTCTTGACTTCAGCCTGAGTGGTTCTATTCCGCGCTAAACAGTTTTTACTACGTTGTACACTTGTACGTTAGCCAGACGGACACAACACATCGGGTTAGCGTTTTCTTAAGTGGTTGTATCCGTCTTACAAACGTACGATAAAGCAAATTTTTGTTCACTAGTTGCAATCATAGACCTTGGTTTATAGGCCTATGGTTTTAATAGTGTGCCGTTAGTTTTGATATTAGAGTCAATTGACTTATTATCAGAATACTTTCGGGAAATTATTTTAAAATTATTCTGAGTACTACCAAAGACTGACTAAGCCTTAAAAGTACTACCAAAGACTGACAACAGCACACTATTGTAAAGGACGAATATTTGCTATCTCTTAAGTGTATAAGACGTAAACATCAAACGCACGGGTAGCGTACTAACATCCTCTTATTATTATGTATTATTACGGAATATAATACCACAGGATATAATATGAAATAATAATAAAATAGTATATAATAATATATGCTAGGTGGATCACTTATATCATAGGTGTAAACTGGGGGGGGGGCATTGCCCCCCCTAGAATAAATTAGGAGGGGCAGTGCCCCCTCTGACATTTAACATACCTTGTTTTAAAATAAGTACAAAACAGCTGGTTATAGCTACTACTATACAGTTTTTTTTAAATCTTAATATTCAATTTTAGCTTAGGTATCTTGTTAGATAATGCTTAGAATGCTTAAATAATGCATAATAAATAATTATATATAATATATAGGTAGTAAAGTGTCGTTTAGCCGCGGACACCCGGTCCGTAGTTGAGTGGTGGGTTTAGCCTGTTAACACAAGTAGTGTTACCTCCAAAGGGAAATATGTGGTGGAGGTACAACCACAGTGTTATCAAACAACAGTTTTTTTGATAATACTCTTGTATGATATTGTGCTAGTCGCTAGATAATATATTTTGAATTTTTGTGACTTCATACTAATTATCTAGTTGTCCATTGTCTGTTCTGCGAACGTTCTTTTTCGTCTTTACGTCGTCTCAAGACATTCACTAGAAACACTATTGGTCAAGAGAGATTAACTAACATAGCTATTTTAAATATAGAAAAGTTGTACCCAATAAATCTTGATAAAATTATTGATAAATTCAATGCAGAATCAACCCTAAGAGGCAGAAGACTACAGTTAATATAAATTTGTTATTATTTTAAACATAAAGTTAATACTTAATTGTATATAATATCTACTTGCAGTTTTTAGAATTATGATGCATTTTGTTTAGAAGTTATAAAATATTAAAAATTTCAATGTTTTTAATGTATTTAAGTTTGTATATTTATTTCATTACTTAGTAATATTGATCACCTTATACTAATATACAACTACATTCTACAACAAAAGGTAATGTTAACATATATTTACAAATAAATTATGTAAGGTTAACTATATAGACTAGTTGATATGTAGGTATATATATATATAATAAATATATATATATATATATAATATATATAGGTAATATATATATATATTATATATTTGCCCCCCCCTAATATATTTCCAAGTTACGCCCATGACTTATATAATACGCGTTATAAAGATAATGCTTATATACCTGTACCTATACATTATTTTAAAAAACAAATTGGTCTCAAATGTTGCTTATCCGTTGCTATTCAAATTTGTAGATTACCTATGAAAAATTAATATTTATGACTTAATCCAAATATGTTTAAGTTATTTATAAAAAAATAGACTTTTCTAAACTTCAGTTAATATAATCCTATATCAGTGGCGTAATTGAGAATGTTTCATGGGAGGGGATCAAAATAAATTTGTATGGCAAATTTGTGGGGGGCTTTGCCCGTAATACATCATCAGATTTCTCTGTTTCTTTAAATAATATACAAAAAATTGTGTATGTAAAATTATTTTAAAAATATTATGCATTATTAATATTATTATTAGAAATTATTAAATTCTATTTTTTTTAATAAACTCATTCACATTTTTTATAATAATTAATATGACATACCTAATAGTTTATTGAATAAACTGCAGTGACTGCAGTTAAATTTTCAATACATTTTTTAACTGGTGTTTATTTAATTTTGCATAATTTTAGCGCGAGTTGTAATACTAATTATAAATTATAATAGGTGTATAAAATACGTCGTACATATTTTGTACGATTTTAAAACATTTAGTTCCGGGCCTAATAATATTTAGTATTTTGAATAATTTAAAATTGTAATACCTACGTCAATTCCAAGCTTCTTTTTAGAAAAATTCAATGGAGTACTACTAGTTGCTGGTAGCTTACTTTTTTTTTGCTCCATTTTTCTTTTAGCTTATAAAAATAAAATCAATTACTAAGTTGTGTGACAATGTGACTATGAGGAAATGGCACGGTGTGTTCTGACCGTGTCAATAGACAGACATCAACCTTAATTATTAATAGGTATATCGTGATTAAAAATCGTCGTTTTATTAGTTGATTTATAAATATATACATATATATATATATTATTTTTATGCAGTGGCGTCATTTCAGTTTTCAATATAAGGGGGCAAAGGTTTTGACCGGCCCGAATGGGTAAAAATAAAAACCGTTCACTTCGATTACAAATGCATACCTACTATCTGCTTACATTTTTTTATGGTGCCCTTTGTATTGAGTGGGTAACATAATTTTTAAATATATGGCAGTAGATATTTTAGAAAAACAATTGTATACTTATATCAGTTAAAAGTCTACAGACTATTATATAATCAGTATTATAGAACACCCAAATTGAATTAAATCTACAATTTTAAGTCTCACAAGTTTGTGTTTATCATGAGACTATTGTGGGAGAAAGAAGTCTTTCTGAAATCTACAACTTTAACTAACGAACTAGCCTGATACCTATACACTAAATAGCGGACAAAATGTCAGTGACCGAGATTGTCCGGTATTTAGAAGTTTCACTGTACTTAATAAACTGAAAGAAATTAAGTTACCATTTTCAAAAGACACATCAATTAATTTTACACTAGGTATAGCGGTGTTGACGCGTTTAAAAGTACCTACCTTATAATTAATGTAGTACTATTTCAAATAAAAACGTACAAAAACGTATAAAAACATTACAAAAACGTTTATTTATGCAAATCAACAATAAAGAATGTTTATAATTTCGGCTGTAAGCTAAGCATATTTTCTTCGAACTTCAAGCGATCAGCTCGCCCCCGCTTTGTCATTCGTATATTATGTGCCGATTCAATTACATCAAAACGGCGGTGATATACCGCTGACACGTGCAGGGGACTTCAGCACCCCACGGACAATCCGTGGTCTTCACAACGTACAAGTAATTAGTAAACATGTGGCTGAGTTCCACGTGACGTCACGTCGAATGGAACGTCAATTATTATACAACTTTATCACGTCGTCTAGGCATTACAGCACTGAGTACATCGTATATTATATACATTTTACATTAGGTTAGGTTAATAGTGTAGGTTTGACGCCATAAAGAATAATTAACATGTACCTACATATAAAAAAACATTTTTTACAATTTACAATAAAATATCTTATACATTAAACATTTGGTATACTGTTGCGATTAATTTGTGGGTACGAAAATATGATATGATTAATGAAATATGATTTATGATGAACTACAAAATATGATTTATGGTGAATTACAAAATATGATTTATGATGAATTACAAAATATGA
>NC_042495.1:25528666-25537653 GCF_005508785.2 Acyrthosiphon pisum
GGCGGCCAGACGACAGCTGTTCAGTTACCTCTGACGTGTGAAACGTCTTGGCCGTCTGAGAAAACCCAGATCTCCTCAGACACGTCAGACACGTCGTAGGTACCGCAACATAACATATCGCCGACGAATCGCTTTATCCGGCACCAGAGCGTGCGGCGACGTACCTTCGATTGCGGCAAGCGATCCGCTGTACCAGCCTCCAGCTCTGATGGCCACGAACGTTCTGGCGGTGGTGAACACCACCGCCCCCTGACCGGACAGTCATCGCGTCCGACACGGACCGTTAGTCGCCAATTGACCTGTGGCGTCGACGGCGGCGTCCGCTGCACGTCCGCGGTCGGATCGACCACCACGTCGTCCGCCGACAGCACCAGCGGACGGTTAAATGCGGCGTCGACGATGGCCATTGCGGACCGGAACGCCGGACCCGCGTAGTTGGACAACTGGATTTTTCGGTACACCGGTACCGCAGTCGGCTTTCCGAACAGCTCAACTCCCAGTATATCGGCGTCCGATATGTAGCCTGTCCGCTGATCCGCTCCGGTCACGATGTCTTCGGCTTTCCGGACGTTCGTCCAACGCGGCCGTGCCGAGATATCCAGCACGGGATCCTGTTCGCGGCTGGGCCGCTCTGTTCCGACAATGTTCCGCTCCACGTCCCATTCTCGCGGAAGATAGAATTTCGCGGCCTTCAATTCCGAAAAAACGCGCATCATCTCTAACTTCCCAGCGGAAAGCGGCTGGTTTTCAATCACGTTCATGATGACAGACGATACGATTCAATATAATCAACAAGATATCAAACAGACCACGGCAGTTTTTTTCGAATGGCGGAAAATCACAAATTATAGCTTGTATATTTTATTCAGACAACGGGATTTCTGTTGATTTGCAATAGGCCAGTATAAATATTACTCTTGTAAAATGCAATCGTTTCAAATATAAAAAAATATGTTTTGAAAAAGTGTGAATATTCAACAACAGCTATTAAATGGTTTTAACTTGTGAACTAAAGCAAATTATCTCAGGACTCAAAGATCAGGGCCGTCCCGATGAACAATTTATGGGGGGGTGGTAGACCTATTAACTTGCCGACTCAAAAATTTTTTTCTCGCTTCGCTCGACAACTTTATAGGTATTATTTTGCATTATAATTTATATTAGAATTTTAAAAACATACTATATACAGCTTTATTTAAGGGCCTAATGTAGCGTAAAATGGTTGGCCGTAGTGACTACTGTCACTAGCACCCGGATGGGTGATCACTCTGGTTTCTAGCGACGAATTCTCACCCCACATACACACGTGTTTCTCAACCAACCAACAGTAATCCCCCCCCCCCCCCCACGAAATGCTAATGATCATAGTTCCCGAAAGTTAAAAGTTTAAGACCAATAAAAGAAAAAAAATAGCATTATTTTAGATTCTGAGCGGAATGATTCATTGATTTTATAATGATGTATGTGTTTTTTTTTATTTGTTTATTATTTTTTTTTTTTGTCATCATTTTTTAAGACAGTAAAAATATGCTTAGAATTTCTTCAAAAGTATCTTTTTTGATGGGAATGTGAATCTAGTGGTATTCCGGAGGGTTAAAAGTAAAAAAATCCAAGAAAAACAAAACAATTTAAGGAAAAACGGGAATGTTTATGCAAAATTAGTTTTCGACAAAATCGATCTTGGTTTTTAGTGTAACTTTAAAACAAATTACTGTAGATACATGTATTTTTCACTGAATGTTTATATTAGCACTTTCTTTACATCATAACATTTTGAAAATATTTTGACTTGTTTCGTTTACGGATATTTTCAGTTTCCAATTTTTAAAATATTTTATAATACTAAGAATAAGTCAATAGAATACCTACGGGCTACGGATTACGTGTTGTACAGTCCCTCAATACACTGATAGTAGATATACTCGTCTATTTTTGGAATTTGTTGTATTCGAAATGTCGTTGACGTAATTTTAATCAAATATCAAAAAAATACTATTAAATACTGACGATGCCGAATTGCCAAAAACATTGACCAAGTGCCAAATTTGCCGACTAAATATTTAAAAAAAATCTTGAGTGAGGGGGTGAGACACCCCCCAAGCCCCCCTCAAAGGACGGCCCTGTCAAAGATACCCACAGAAATAATATGTTTTGTATATATATATACACGGGCTACTCACATAGGCCAATTATAATATAAGTAGATGGTTAGCTATCTAAGATATAACGGGCTGAAAACCACGTAGTCAGGGGAGGAGGTCGGATGACGGCCACCGAAAGGTTCTACCATAGATGAGAATACCGGATACCTAATGTTTTCAGCTCTACCGGTGGTTTTATTTGGCTCCACATTTTGTATCTTAGTCCGTTGGCATACAAGCGGCGTTGTAAACTCTAAGTGCCCATTTGCTCTTGTGTAACGTTCGTGGCCGTGATAAACCGCTCGTTTCCAGTCCATAATATCTTAGTCCGTGATATATATAAATGTGTTTGTATCTTATCCAGTGAAAATATTTATAACACGATTTGTCTCGATTTAGATAATAAAATAATAAATGTTCAAACAGTTTGAATGAAGGTAATTATTTTATTTTGTTATTTGACATAATATTTTGTTTAATCATTCATCGTTTGTGATTAACATCCATTTATTCATGTTATGTTTATGAAAATATATGTAAGTGTATTATAATCATATTGAATATTTATGGAGGTACCTACTATTTATAAACAATATTTTTATATTTACCTACGTAATGATAAACACGGGTGTACCATTTAATTGATCAAAAATGGAACTCGTTGCAGAGTTCGTAGTACCTATTAAGACATAAACTAGTGATAAAGATAAAAAAATGAGTTATGAATTACAATTGTAGGTATCATCATTCATCACCAGTAAATTAACACTTAAATGGTTTTTCACATTAGAAAGCTTATATATTATATTTATAACTTGGTGTTAGGAGCTTATTTACTATATGAAGTTTCTACGAAAGAAGGTATGTAAAATAATGTTTTGAAGAAATCTAAATTTAACTTAAGCACGATTTTCAATTAATTATTTGTTTATAAAAACCAGTTATCCTAGTAAATGAACTCATTTTTTCAGTTGATGAACAACCGTGTACCTGATAATGAACACTTAGTTTATTTTCCAATTATCAGCTAATTCAATCATATTTTAATAATAATTATTTTATTTTATTATAATGCCTTTGTAATACAATAATAATCGAAGATAAAACTTTAACATAAATCAAATAATTTTGAGCATAACTAAATACAATTCAATTAAAGTTAATATAATGGTGATTTAGTAAGATGGGTAAGTATAATTGAAATATATTTTAGATTCTGAGTGAAACGATGAATGTATTGATTTTACAATGATGTGTGTTTTTTTATTTATTTATTTATTTTTTTTATTTTTGTGTCTGTCATTACGACATTACAGTTTAAGATTTTAAAATGTAATACATGATTGCTTATAAGATTATCTACATTTGTAAAAAAAGAAATGTCTACCGGTAAGTCAAATTAAATTTTTATGAGCGTTTAAACTTAAAATTTTTACAACATTGGATATTCATACGATTTCTCGTGTATCGATTTTCTTACTTTGTTGTAATTCAAAAACGAATAACTGTAGATACATGAAAATTTCACTGAATGTTTATTTCATCAATTCTTATACTTGATACGCTTTTCGAAATATTTTAACTTGTTTTGAGCAGTATACGGACGATTCCATATTTTAATTTTTTTGTTTTTATATTTTATGAATATCAATAAAGTTTTATCTGTTTTTTTTTATAAGCATTTAAAGATCGAATTTTGACAAAATGTATGCAATTTAAAATTGAATAATTATTTTGTAGTTAAAAATGTATAACATTTCCAACTTTTATATCTAAGGATTCAAAATTTAAAACAAGATTCCACTCAAGTGGTTAATTCCGTTACCAAAAATTTAACAAAATATACATTTACACACTTTATTTTTATAGTCATTTTAAGTTCAAATTTGGACGAAATTACATATTAAAAAACCTAGAATAACTATTTTAGTTAGTTTGTTGTGATTGTATATATTATTCGTGGGTACTTGAAACTTCTAAAGTATACTATTATATATATCTATGACAGTATCACGGATTGTTTAGATTTATAACACGTTATAAGTACTTATTGGATATTGTGATATGATTAATTCTGAATTTATTATAGTTACCTATTATAGGTAAATTTTTTTTAATACCATAGATATATCTGTATATTATGTATATAAGTATATTATGTGCTTTATACCTAGACTGATATACCGTCTCCGCTCAGAATCGTTTTTCTTATACAATGATATTATATCATTGAATTCAAATTTAATACCATCCATTTTACAGTGACCCGCTTGTAACCTACTGTACAGCAGAGCGACATCCACTTGTAAACCTTTTTTTAAATTTGTTTATTACGTATATTTGATACTTAAATGATAAATCGACAATTGTTTATCTCGGTCCCCTTCAATGTTTATTCCTATTTAATCTTTCTTTAAATTTTGAGATGTTTTTACTTAATCCTAATTCGTCACATTGATATAAATAACAATGCATGTGATTTAATAAAATATAAATATACACAGTGACAATTTCTTTATTATTTTATAAGTATTTTTCTTAAAAAGAAAATGAAAGATACGTGTAATTTTAATATTTTGAATTGCTGTTTTTTTCACCATTGTGCTTGTATAATATTATGTACCAACTACCAACTGCCAACTTGATATGTATGCATATTTTTAAATTGAACTCATTTTGTTTTTTTAATTCTATAACCTGGAAGTAAATATTTATCTAAATATTTTGATGTAGCATTTTCGTATATTGAATTAATATTTAATACCTAGTTTTTTATTAAAAATGCATACCCATTTAAAGTTAAAATTAGAGTAGTGGATCCAACACTTCATTCAATTGATATGACATACATTTTCTATCAGATATACTTAAATAAATATACCAAAATGTCGGGTCAAAAATAATACTTAGTAATATAATTAGGTAGGTACCAGTCATATTTTTAGTATTTTCAAATATTATCATATTTTAATCATCAATGTCAGATTTTCACTATTTTTCTAGTTATATATTTAAACCGATATTTTCAGATAATATATACTTTCATCAGTCAATCACATATGTGATGTTAATTGGTATTATGCTCTAAGGTGGTTATAATTTATTAGAGTTGCTCATACATATGTGTTCTGTGTTGTGTTATTTTTGTGCGTCGGGTTAGGTTTATTATTATTATTTTTTTAAAAAGATTTTTTAGGGTTATCTAGAGTCATAGTTAAAAAGTATTGTCAAGTATTCATATCCCTAAATTATAATCCAATACAAAGCAATGGGATTTTGGAGTCAGATTTAAAGGTGTCTCTAAGGAAGACATATAATAAAAACTACATATAAATAAACTTATATTTTATTAATTTTAGTTTTTTATTGAAATTAGTTTGCGTAAACATTATGCTTTCATTTATAACATTATAACACTGAAAATTAAATTAAATTGTATTGATTTTAGTACTTAATTGAAAATGTTTTCATAGTGAACATATTGTTTTCATTAATACTGACGTAAATATTATCATTAATTTATAACATTATGACACTGAAAAATAAATAAAATTAATATAATTAAAAAATGTGTAAGAATTATAATGTATAAAGTGAATACTAAACCTCAATATTAATAACATTGTTACTTGATATTCATACCACATATTACTTGTTATTTTTAAATCTGTAACAATTTATTATTGGAGTTCACTTGTTACATGATGTCATCCACCTTTCATAACGATTGTTACCTCTTTAAATACCCACGAAGTATACTTTACAAAGAGTGCATACCGAGCGGGAAGTGGGTTGTAACAATTCATATACTTCAGACCAATGAATCTAAACTACATCATGACAGTATAAAAGGTACGTCCTGGGAGTTGTGGTAAGTCCAGTCATGATGATATATTTATTGTGAAACGAGTACATAGTAGTGAATTCAACGGTCAAACGTAACTATAAACCTCGTACCTATCACTATATCAGTAAAATATATAGTAGTTTTTTGAATTTTTTTATTTAATAATTTACCGGCTTCAACAACTAAAGTTCATCAACATTTTTTTCATGTATTTAATTTAATAATATTTTAATATTTTTAATAAGTAATTAGTTTGAGTTTGTATTATATGTTAATTAAGTTAGAGTTTGTTAGTTAGAAATTAAATTTCATTTTAAGACGAACTTATTTTATGTTGTGCGGAAGACTAAGAATTGTGCGTAAAGGTTTGTATATGGGACATTCCTCGAATATGTGTGTGTAATAATATATATATTGCGAATTGTGATTTGAGTTTGACATGTATTGTATATTGCTGGATAATATTTGCTCATCAGAAAGGAATGTGTAGCAAAAGTGTGTCGGATTCTTCTTCTGATGATAGCAATATCTTGACGTAGGTTGAGGTCCAGAGGTGTATAGAATTATTTCTCTGAATTGCTGACAAATTTACGTTTATTCGTAGGTGATATGGAGTTCCAGTAGCGTTACAATGACAAGATAGCCGTTTTTTTATTATATTTTTGCACATTAATTTGTGATAATATCGTCATAACAACTTAACAACATGTAAGTAATAGAACAATATATACATCCACAGTAGGAAATGTTTAATTGTTTATAGTATCTAAGTTATTAAAAAACCGTATAAAATAGATACCTAATATGCTCTTATAGTCGTACCAGTAGCGCTGATCACCCAACGTATCTATGACATGTGTCATTGTAGATTTTTAGATGGAAGGGGCACTGTAGGTTACTGCAGGGAACCTCACTGTAAATCTAGAATTTACCTTAAAACGTACAAATAAATTATTAAACATTGCATTGTATATAGGTGCTTTGATTGCATCGGATTATTAAATTTAAAAAGTGGGCTGTTGGGAGGCCCCTTGATGTACGATGTCATACTATTATTTTAAACATTTCGGCGTCACTCGCTCTTACCCTAGCCACTTATATTGTTACAAAGCAAATAATAAAAAATAGAGTGATTGATGCAATAATATTATATATTGAACATTCTCTTATTAATCAATTTGTAACTATTATTAATGTTACAAGTTGATGAGTTAAAATTATTGCTTCAGGTCAATGGCAATGACCACGTTGCAGTGACTTATACGTAACAATATAAAATACCCAGTGTAATGCTGATGGTGTAGACTTACATCCAGTGACTGAAAAATCTTTCAGCCATTTGTGTTTTTTTTTTTTTTGTCTAACAAACAAAAGCCTTTTGTTTTTGCTAACCACCAGTCACACCGTTTCCAAACAATAATATATTATAGTGGTGCGTAAACGTAGTGCTACTTATTTAAGC
Source organism: Acyrthosiphon pisum (assembly GCF_005508785.2). Classification (NCBI taxonomy): domain Eukaryota; kingdom Metazoa; phylum Arthropoda; class Insecta; order Hemiptera; family Aphididae; genus Acyrthosiphon; species Acyrthosiphon pisum. The sequence goes on from NC_042495.1 coordinate 25,536,117, forward strand.
CCAACGGACCGATTTGATCAATGTGAACATGAGGTTAATTTATATTTATATAAAGTTGGTTCCGACGTCAAGTGAATGATGAATTGATGAACAGATAGGTCAATGTTTTAAAGTCGATCTGAAAGGAAACTAAAAACTGCATGTATATGTGTAAAGGAAGTAAATTACAATATTATGCGTGCTTACTTAAGAACACTAACATCTGACAAGTGACAGTCGCGTTCGCATTTTCACAGTTTGGAGACTTGCGTTGCATGCTCTCTGCAGTTGATAAACATATCAAAAACTGTTTACTAGTAAAACAGTTTTTAATGAAAAAATAAATGCCAACAGTTCTATATTAATGTAGGTATTAAATACAATTTCCGTGCACAAAATTCACGTTTAACATTTCAGTACCTATTTGATAGTTTCAGTGACTTCTCCAAATTTAGAAAAAAAAAACAATTCACATAATTTTTCCCATAGTTTGTGCTTTATTGGGCTAAAATTAATTTCAAATTTTAACTATTTTTATAGATGGTTATCTTCTTCTTATAGTTTATGATGTTAGTTTATATAATATGCTTATATAACCATGTATGACATAATGGAACAAATCACAGATAAGAAAAAAAATTGTAAAGATAGTCCCATTCTAATTATTTTTATATTACTCTATAATCGTTACTTTTTCTAAAATCCATTAATCGTTTTTTGTGTGTTGCCATTTTAGATTCTGAGTGGAACGATGAATGTATTGATTTTACGATGATGTGTGTTTTTTTTTTATTTATTTTTTGAACTGTTTAGAGACATTTTCATTTTCCATTTTGTTTTAGTTTTTTTTCTAAAAATATCAATAAAATTTTATTTGTTGGATAAAAAAGCTTGAAATTTTAATAGAAGGCTCCTAGTTTATTTTTTCAAAGGCAGATGAAAAATATTAAAAATTGTTAGTCACAGTTTTTTTTTTAAAAGCATTTAAAGTTAAAAAAAAATAGGCGGGTAAGTCGTGGATGTCGCTCTGCTGTACAGTAGGTTACAAGTGGGTTACTGTAATGGATGGAATTAAATTTGAATCCAATGATATTATATCATTGTATACGAAAAACGATTCTGAACGGAGATGATTTGTCAGTCTAGGATATATTATTTTTAAAGAAAAACTTATGGAGAACCTTGTACCAAATTTTAAAAACTTAGTTATAAAGAAAAAATTTTTACGATTTTTCAACCACTAAATTACTTGCAAATTTTCGCAATTTTGACATATTTCGTATAAATTTGAACTTTAAATGCTTATAAATAAAAATTGTGACAATGTATATAATTCCTTTTATTTTGCAACTGCTATTGTAAAAATATGTTAGGAGCCTTGTATTAAATTTCCAAATCTTAGAATTAAAAAGAAAAACTTTTATGAATTTCTGTCTAAGATAATTTGAACATTGCCGTAATTTTTACGTATTTAGTCAAAATTTGAACTTTAAATGCTTATAAATAAAAATTGTGACAATGTATTCCTTTTATTTTGCAACTGCTATTGTAAAAATAT
>NC_042495.1:25539313-25568211 GCF_005508785.2 Acyrthosiphon pisum
TTTTTTTAATAAAATCATTCAATTTTTTTATAATAATTAATATGACATACCTAATAGTTTATTGAATAAACTGCAGTGACTGCAGTTAAATTTTCAATACATTTTTTAACTGGTGTTTATTTAATTTTGCATAATTTTAGCGCGAGTTGTAATACTAATTATAAATTATAATAGGTGTATAAAATACGTCGTACATATTTTGTACGATTTTAAAACATTTAGTTCCGGGCCTAATAATGTTTAGTATTTTGAATAATTTAAAATTGTAATACCTACGTCAATTCCAAGCTTCGTTTTAGAAAAATTCAATGGAGTACTACTAGTTGATGGTAGCTTACTTTTTTTTGCTCCATTTTTCTTTTAGCTTATAAAAATAAAATCAATTACTAAGTTGTGTGACAATGTGACTATGATGAAATGGCACGGTGTGTTCTGACTGTGTAGTGCCCACTGTCTATACGTAATCGTAATAATCAATGTATAAAGTGTCGGTGAGCGTTCGTAGTATTACTATTCATTCTACGAAAAGTAAATCTTGAAGTTACAATTTTATTATGAAATAATAAATGGTGGTTTTTCCCATTATCGAATTACTTACCGCCTATAATGTGTATGCATGTATTGTGTAGGAAGTAGGTACTGTAATTTGGTACAGTGTGTGGCAGGGCACAAAGTGTTTATTAATAAATAAGAATTAAAATGAATCAGACCATTTATTTTGAAATATGCTAATCGTTTACCCGGTAAATATTTTTATACCTGGGCATACCAAAATGTTTATACCAAAAAAACTAAATATTTTATTTTTTTTCTAGTTTCGTAATAATTTATAAGTTTATATTTGAACTATTTGTAGGTATAAGAGTATAAGACAATATATAAATACAGCTCATGGGGGGGATCTATCCCCCATATCCCCCCCCGTAATTACGCCCCTGAATCCTATCTATGTATTTATATTTTGTTCTATTCTCTACTAAATAATATTTATTCTGTCTTTTTTCTTGGTTATTATAATATATAATGCATTTTTGTCCTTTTTTTCTTTTGTAATTAACTATACTGTATATTATACTGAACTCAAATTATTAATCCCCATCACAAGCATCACGCTTATAGGGGAGTTTGCAGCTTGTATTGATTTGTTATTTCTTTTGTTTTTTGTCGTTTGCAAGAAATAAATTATTATTATACAATATTATAATATAAATACGTATAATATATAATAGTAGTGATAACACGATCCTCCGACCTGCCGCGATTGCCCCGTATAATTTCATAATATTGAGGCGATTCAAAATCGTTTCTTGAGACTTATATCCATCAAGTGTAATATTAAACGTTTGACTCACACTTCATATGAACCATTGTTACTATATCTAAACATTGATACTCTTCAAAACAGAAGGATTAAAAATGATATTAGCTTTATATTTAAACTATTAAATGGATATATTTACTGTCCTGATCTTTTGTCAAATATATCATTTCTAGTTCCTGGTCATTCAACTAGACAGACAGACACCTTTTATGTGCCATTCCAGCGCACTTTATATGGTAAGAACGCCCCCTTAATTAGATGTATGCAACATGTAAATAATTTTAATGTCGATCTTTTTATTTGTTATTCTGTGAGTTAATTTAATTTATATCTAAGAAATTTATTCACTTAAAATATTTTTGTACCACCACAACAATCATTATATATATATTTATACTATTTTATATTCCACAATAACCATTATGTACATACTATTTTATATTCCACATACTATTGTAATTGGGCTCGCCCGTTAAATTAATAAATAAATAAATAAATAAATAAATAAATATTATATTAATATATTCTGTGAATACTATAATAATAATTATTAATTATGTCTGTGCATTATACCTGTGATAGTCATATGAGATATTGGACAGGCCATTTACGACTATCATACGGGAACGAACATGCAATTATAGAGGTCTTATCACAAATAAATTTATGTATATTATACAGTCGACTCTCGATGATTCAAACCTGCGGTAATTCGAAACTTTCGGTAATTCGAAGAAATTGCTCGTTTCCTTAGAAATCTCGCAGTAAAACAATGTATTTAAGCATACTCGGTAATTCGTAGTTCAACGCTCGGCAATTCGAAGCATATTCACCAAAATGTATTTCTTATAATCTTATCGTTAATAATTGACCTTACAATTTATTGTGTATACATTTAGCTTATTAAATGCCATAATTACCTATAGAATTATTAGGTACGATTTTTTTTTTCATAACTCGGTAATTCGAGTGTTTTTCACGTTCTTGATATTTCGAACGACTCGGCAATTCAAAATTGTTCACAAGTCCCACCAACTTTGAATTATCCAGAGTCGACTGTACGTAACATAATATTATGATAAGACCTCTGCTAGAACGAGAGACAATGATAAAAACAGCCTTTCTCTCTTCCACATTTCGGCACGTTTCCCTCCCGTGTCATATTTTGTCTTACGATGTGATACGAAGATAATAAACACGACGACGTAATCGTTATTGAAACTCCCAGGTATAATATTTACAGTACGTGTTATCATGTTTGACGTGTTATCAATTGGAAAATTGTTATTTAATACTTAATGACTACGTCGAAATGTCAAATAGATTTACTGTTCGGCGTTCGCTATTTTAGTGGGATTCCTCGGTCAATTGCTGTTCTAAAATTTAACTAACACGACACGATGTCATTGCAGTTGTAAAGTATTAACTTTTCATCAATCAAACGGTCACTGTTAAGGCGTCATGATCGCTCACAATTCGTCCAATTTATATCATGTAAAACATTATTAATACAATAAAATGTCGTTTCAAGAGTGAACAGTGAACGTTGAAACAATTCAAAAGTAAATGCAAACATGATCATTATGAGAGATTTCAAAAAATTATCACTAAATGTGTACTTTTAACATTTTAAGATGTATGCGGCCAACGGGTTGTATGTCGTGCAGGGAGAGCTGTCAACTTTAATATCGGCGTTAAAAAGAGATCACAATTCGTATCAAGTAAATCATAAAATTATTCAAAATATTCTGTGTAAGAAGACCCTTTACAACCATTTGTTGTCTTCGTCTTACATATGCGCTATGCAAATTTATGATCAGAAGAACGCGTTTAGCTCCGTTAACTTAAAAATTAGAGTGAATCGACCTTTTATAAAACTTGACGGTAAGTACATTATCTGTGTTTATACGTGGGTTTTTTACAATAACTTAGTTTTAAGTGAGTTATAAGCATTTTTAATTTACGCTATATTATTTACGCATAACTTGCTAAAAAATTGAACTATCGTAGAAAACCCATTACCCACACACAAACACAGATAATGTTCTTCATAATAGGCCCATTCACTTTTATTTTTAAACTAATGAGTTAAACGTGATCTGCTAAGCATAAATTTGCTATGTTATGCTGACAGTGTTGGGTAAGTTACTTTTAAAAAGTAACTTAGTTATTTTACTCGCTACTAAGAGATAAATGTAATTAAGTTACTTTACTCGTTACTCAAATAAAATTGTAATGAAATTACTATACTTTTCAAATAGAAAAGCAACTCATTACTTTCTATACATTTTTTTTTTAAATTTCTTGGCAATTATCTTTTGCAGACAAATTGAACAAGCAAATTCTTTATAAAACCTGTATAGTTAATAGGATCATATAAAATTTAGTCTTCCACACAAGCTATATTCATAGGAAACCTATTTAAAGTAATAGTAAATTTAATTAGCTGTTCTCGTGATTTACGGCGCAATTAGACATTTAAAATATCAAAACCATTGAAAACTGAATTGGGCCGAGTTAAAATGAAATATATATACATATTAGATTGTTAATCATAATAATACTCGCATTATACATATAATTGTTTTCAATTTGCAACAGGTAGGTAGGTACTTAATAATTTGAAACTGTAACGCGTTATTCTATAGAAATTACTTTTCAAAAGTAATTTCCATTACATTTTTGTTACTTGGAAATCATTCTAATGAAATTACGTAGCGCGTTACAAGCAAAGTAACGCCGTTACAGTAACGCGTTACTTTCGTTACGTTACTACCCAACACTGGTTATGCACTTGTAGGACAGAAACAACAAATATCTGTGTAGCATCCCCTTAAGTGTTAATTCTTAAATTTAAAATTGCCACCTAGTTTTTGTGGATATTTCATATAGGTATACAGTATACAATCTGTTACCTAATAACATTATGTTATAATAAATACATATTCCGTAGGTAGTTAATACTTATGTTTTGTGGTTAAGTTGCTACTATCAAATTATATTTTTAGTATATAGTATTTTCTGACCATATGAATGCATTTAATTATAGTTTTACTTGATTTACTGCCAGATAGTAAAATAGTGCGTAATTTAACAAAATTCTATCGTTTGGTATTGCATGTTATTACTTATTAGTATTGTTTCGATAGTAACATTCTTGAGCATTTAATTTATTCAAAGTATTCTACAATTCTCAATGATTTGATAAATTAATTCACCGTGTTCATAAAATACCATTATGGGTAACTACTATTTTATTATTTAAATAAACATTGATCTAGTTTTAATCTTTAAAAGTACTTAAAAATGTCATTTGTGAATCAATAGGTAGTAAATGTTGTTTTTCATTTATAACTTAATATTAAATAATACCTACTAAAAATTACACATTATTTTGATGTTTAAAATATATTTAACCCGACCAAATAACATATTATAATGTAAATGAAAATTTATAGCAGAAAATCAAAAGCTGATTGCCATTACGTACCTTAATATTTAATTTTTCAATTAACTAATTTGTATTTAATCTGCAGGATGAAGAAAGGTATTCTCCATGTAAAAGATTGTTCAAATTAAGAGATGCTATTAATCAAGTGGAAGATTTAATGTCCCTCAATTTTGATCATGTTATGGGTAACCTATTTACCTATTAAATACATAATATTTTTTATTTTTTTTTTGTAAATTTGGTTAAAATGGAAAAAATAATATCTGATTCCAACTGTTTACAAATTATACAGGTTTTATTGTATTAAGTATTTAGTTTAATAGATAATTATAGTTGGAATTTTGTGTTTAGAACCATTTTTGGATGTAATACGCTGTGAAGAGATTACTGGTCCAGTAACAAGTTTAGCATTGATGTCAATTTATAAGTTTATAAATTATGGACTAATAAAAAAATGTAAATTGGAATTGGAACTACACAAGATGATTTAGTAAACTTTATTAATATACTTTTGTTTAGGTGTTCCTGAGTCAAAATTATTGACAACTGTAGAAAATATTGCAGATGCAATTACTCACACTAGATTTTTGGGAACTGAAAAAACTAGTGATGCCATAGTATTAATGAAAACTTTACAAGTTTTATATTGCTTAATGATGTCTCCCGAAGGCGAATTTCTTCCAAATGAAAGTGTTTGTGAGATTATGATGAGTTGTTTTCGTTTTTGTTTTGAAGTTAGACTAAGTGGTATGTTATATACTATGTTCAATAAATAATTATCTCATGTAAATTGTATATGTTTGCAGAATTTGTACGATCCTATGCTGAACATTGCTTGAAAGATATTATTCAACTTCTTTTTTCAAGATTAGTTACATTAAGTAAAGAACTGGGAAATTCTTCAAAAGTCAGTTAAACTTAATTAAATGAAATTCAATAGCATGAGATATTTTAAAAATATTACTTTTTATGAATGATGTACTTCCTCAGGTATTAGGACTCAACATGAAGAATTATGGTGACCCTTTAAGCAATTGTAATGATAATGTGGAAAATACAGTAGATACAGTTAATTCAAGCGATGAAATACCACTACCTGAAGAATCAACTTTACCTCAGGTAAATTAATATAACTCTTCAAGAGAACGCTACACATGCATTTATTGTCTCGGTCTTACAAGTGTAGAGCATAAAAAATGTACGCTCAGCAGATCAGATTTAGCTATGTTAGTTTAAAAATTATAGTGAATCAACATATTATTAAACTTAATGGCAAGAACATGGTCTGTGTTTGTTTGTGGAATTTTTACGATTCCTCAATTTTTACAATGATTAAGTTTTTAATTTGCGCTGTATTATGTATGCAAAACTTGATAAAAAATTGAACTCTTCTAAAATCACACATATAAACACAGATAATGTTCATACCGTTAAGTTTCATAGTTTCAATTCACACTAGTTTTTAAACTAACAAAACTAAATGTTATCTGTTCAGTGTAAATTTGCTATGTTACACACTTGTAATACGGAAACAACAAGTACATGTAAATATAATTTAATGAGCTCTTATACAGTGGAACATCGGTATCGTGAAGTCTTAAAGGACAATAATTCAACATGTCCAAATTTAATAAATACAATTATTTTCATTGAATTCCACATTTTAAAAATCTGTCTAACCGTTAACTTTTGATTATTTAAATATTCTGAATCATATATTGTTATAGAATTTCCATGATAAATTGAATTAAAACTATTGTGTTTGAAATATTAGTGTGATGTGAATGTCCTGACTGAAACATCAAGACCAGACATAGACAATGAAAAAGAAACTTCGCCTGGTAAAGAATTACCGACTGATGAATTACCATTACTAAACAATGGTAAGTTATTATTATATATTTTCTTACAAATATTAAAAATAATAATTTATTGCTTTTAAAGAAAATGACCCAGATTCAAATAATGAGACACCAGTAGATGATGATAAAAAAGAATACGTGAATGGTCAAGGAGTAAGATTTACGACCCAAATACCTATACCTTACACTAGTAAGTGATTTTTTTCTACCACTTTAATATTGTAGTTAACTCTACATATTAGTTAATACTTGACTTATAATTTTTAGAAGTTCCATACAATAGTGGCTGTGTTTTGGAGCTTATTAAGTTTCTTGTAGACGCTTGCGATCCTCATGATCAGCAAAATACTGAAGTAATGATTGGTGTTGGGCTCAATCTTTTGGTCATTGCTTTTGAAGTTGGAGCATATGCCATTAAATGCCACGTTAACATGCATTCCATTATAAAAGATCAACTATGTCGTAACATTCTTTCTGTGTGTGCACAAATCAAAGAAAATTTTATATTTTCTTTATTATAATATTATATAATAGTTAAAACAATTTATATATTTTTTTTAGCTCTTGTCTCATGAAAAAATGCCAATATTCAGTTCAAGTCTTAGACTTGCTTTCTTAGTGTTTGAATCTATGCGTCAACATTTAAAATTTCAACTGGAATACTATATGACCAATTTAATAAACATAGTGGTTAATGAAAATTCTAAAATTCCATATGGTAAAAAAGAAATGGCCCTAAGTATGTAAATCATTATAATCAAATTCAAATATTCCTACAAACAATTTAATGTTAAGAAATTAATTTTGTATTATTTCTCTAGAATGTCTTGTCCAACTATGGAAAATTCCTGGACTGGTCACTGAACTTTATTTAAATTATGATTGTGGACTGTATTGTTCAGATTTGTATGATGACATTACTAAATTACTATCTAAAGCAAGTTAATAATAAAATAAAATTACATATTTATTTATTTATTTATATTTCATAATAACTCTATTGGTTATAGAATGTTTTTCCATTCAATGATATCTACAGCACTCATTTACTATCAATGGATGCTCTTTTAGCTGTGGTTGATTCAATTGAACATCATTGTCATAATCGTACACAGTTCACTCAAAAATCAGAAAGTAGTTCAACATATGATGGTATAATTTAATTACTTATAATTTAGTTGTGTTCTTAATGTTATAACTTAAATGTATTTAGTTTCTGAAGATCAAAAATCAGAATCTGAAATTAATTTAGAACGTTGGCAACCAGACTTCTCAATTAATATTCCTAGTCATGAAGAATTAATGGCCATAAAAAGAAAGAAAAAGGTTAAATAATTTATTTATGTTTTTGTTTACAGTTGTAAATTACAGTACTCTAGATAAAATTGGCCTATAGCACTTTATTTTTGAATTATTATTAATGAATAATAATTTTCTTAATAATTTTAGCTACTTACTTCGGGTACAGAAAAATTCAACACAAAACCAAAGAAAGGTATAGAGTTTCTACAAGAACACGGTCTTTTATCAACACCATTGAATCCAATTGAGATTGCTACATTTTTGAAGGAAAATCCTCTTTTGGATAAAAAAATGATTGGTGAATATATAAGCAACAGAAACAATGTGGATGTTTTAAATAGTTTTATCAAGTATGTTTTAAATTTTAATAGTATAATAATTTGGGAACTGATATTAATTTAGTATAAAATTAAATATATTTAAATATATATTTATTTACGATATTTAAATATTTAAATTGAAAATAAGAGAATTTAATATACATAATACATAATACAAAGTAAAATTATTTATTTTGAATCTTTCAAATAGTCTTTGTGAGGGAAATAGTTAGAAACAACATATAATTCGAAATTTAATAATTTAAAATGACATTGATTCAATCTTAGCATTATTTTTGATGATTGAATGATGATTTCTCTACATAAACGGTAGTGATAGTCGATAGATGCATATTTCATACACGATAATTCTTTTGTATTGTGTTTGATTTATAAATTGTTTTTGGGGTTTTTTTTAACACTATATCCTTTATTGTCATTACAGCATTAAATTCTGTTTTTTTTTCAAGTTTTCTGTATTTATTTCTATATGTCAACCGTGTGAGTCTTAATGTGCTGGTTAACTCGACCATGTTGGTCAATAAATTCCGATTTTTCAAAAGATTGACAATATAAAACTTATCCATCACATCTAAAAATTTAGTTTGAAAATTCTTGCAAATAAAGACCATATTTTTATCTTTTTGTGCAAGTTACTTAAGGCATATTTAAATGATTATAATTATTATATTATGTAATAAAAATATGGATACTAACTACACAAAATGACTCAATACGAAAATAATGTGATTGAAAAGCAAACACGTATATATTAGTGTGTAGGTACTGAAATTTACACCTAGTACCTTATATCTAATACCTACTACCTATATAACAGGGGTGGCCAAATCACGGCTCGCGGTCTTATTTACAAAAACCAAAATATTTTAATTTTTTTTGTATACATTTATTGTATTTATTTAAGGCTTAGAACATAGAATATAGATTAAATCAAACAAAAAAAAAATTAAATTATATGAATAATAAATTAAAAAATTAAACATTAAGCTAATTTTGTTTGCGTGGTATTTTTTTCGTGTCTACTTTTTTAGTAAGCTTCTTAAGATCTGGTTGAATTGATGTAAGAGCAGTTCTTAGTAATTCTGTAAGATGATCATCAGTCAAATTTGAACGATATTTTGACTTAATTATTTTCATTGTTGAATAAAGTGATTCACATGAATATGTCGTTCCAAAAATTGATATCAATTTTACCGCACAGTTTTTAATATTTGGGTATTTTAATATAGAAATATGCTTCCAAAATTCCAATATAGAGGGACAATTGTTTATAAACTGCTTAAGACCTTCATCTTCTAATAACTCCAAGAGTTCTATTTCGAGATCTGCTTTATTTGTGATGATAGGATGTGATAATGGACATCCCTTTTCAATGACATTAACTAAAAATGGATTTTCTAAAAATCCGAATGAGGGTTTTAATGCCTTTAGGTCTCGAAATCGTTCTTCGAAGTCGGTAAATAGAAATTCAAGTTTAAGTACATAGTTTGATTGTAAATCTCGTATGAAAAGTTTTAGTTTATTTTGAAAACTAAATACTTTTTGCCCTAGGTCATTAACTAATTTATTTTGACCTTGAAGAGATACATTTAATGTTGATAAATGTTGCATGATGTCAGTGAAAAATGCCAAATCTCTTAACCAATTTGAATTTGAAAGTTGAGGAAAACTTTTATTTTTTTCTATTAAAAATATTTTGATTGGTTCTATTAATTGAAAAAATTTAGTTAAAATGTTATTGACCGACAACCATCTAACTAGACAATACCATGGAACATCATTAGGAATATCATCTTCTATGTCTTCTAGGAAGTTTTTAAACTGCCGATGTGTTTTTGCACTTGATCGTATGTAATTTACAATTTTTAAAACAACATCCATCACATGATCATATTTAAAATATTTAGCAGTTAGGTGTTCTCTATGTAGAATACAATGAATAGGTATGTGTTTACAATAGGACTATTCAACACAGACTACAGGCTATATTAAAAACGATATAATTTCATATTTCGTAATTTGATATGTTTATCGGCTGTTTACTATCTTTATTACTTTTGTGGTATAAAAGTACAAATTAGATAATTTGGCTCTTGATATAATTTTATTAATACATGTGGCTCGCGTACATAGTCATGTTGGCCACCCCTGCTATATAAGATATTAAATTGTTGTTGTTTGATGCCATAGTGTGTACTGACTGCAGACCTTACTGTATAGTATCGTACATCGTAAAATACTAAAATAAAAATGGAAATCCTACATTAATACAGAATATGTATATTTGATATTTATTAGTAAAATATTTAAAATAAAATTAGCATAAACTCATCTGACATAAAATGAAACGTACACATATGTCAAAAACTTAACGATCTTACAACTACATACAAATGTATTACATTTATTTAAATTAAAATCTATTCCCTAATTATAATTTTATAATTTCATAGCGTGTATTTTATAATTTGTTGTTATTTTGTTTAGTTCTTTTGATTTATGTGGTACACGTGTTGATGAAGCACTTCGAATGTATCTTGAAGCATTTCGACTACCAGGAGAATCTCCTCTAATATCATTCGTATTAGAACCATTTACAGAATATTGGCATGTTAGTAGTTATTAATACTTATCATTAAATAGTATTTTCAAATTTATTTTGTTTGTATGAATTCTAGAAATGTAATGGGGAACCTTTTGCAAATGCAGAATGTGCATTTTTATTAGCATATGCAATTATTATGCTAAACGTTGACCAACACAATCAAAATGTTAGACGGATAGATCAACCAATGACAACAGATTCATTTAAACGCAATTTAAAAAAATTGAATGGTGGCGAAGATTTTGATCATTCAATGTTAGAAGAAATATATAAAGAAATCAAGTAAGCTAATTTACAATTTACTTAGTTCATAATACCTACTATAAATTTTTGTTATCGCCCCACTACTACACCATATAAAATGTATTACACCATCAGGAGTGATACCAAACGTCTAAATCAATTGTTTTACTATTTTACTACGTTCAGATAATTTTTGTGTGCTGTAATAAATTTTATTATACTTCAATAAATCACATAATATTTATATACTACTGTTTATAATTAATGGTAGTATGTATAGTTAATAATTAATATTATTATACATGTGATTATAATCACACGTAAATAAACATAAGAAAATAAGATGATTTCCTATAGATTCTTATTTGTAATTTTCCCTTGTCATGGATTTTATTTTGTTTTAACAATGTGCTTTTTATTGTAAACAACATTGACTGCTAGTATTAAATATTACAGTGAACAACTAATCAAAATTAATTTTAAACAATATTTTTAAATAATTTTATATTATTTGTAAGATAGGTATGCATTTGAAACTAGTAACTACACATACAATATAGCAACAGGCCAATAACATACCAACACAATTATTAAAATATAATAAAATAACATTTTAAATATTGTAAGAATTGAGAATTATTTACCCATTTTCCATTAATAGAACACAGGTTAGACTATCCTATCGAGATACAAAGAAATATTGATCATAAATGAGAAATTCAAACTATTAGATTAAAGAATAAAGACTGCTGACATATGGTGGTGGGACATACGTTTATATAACTCGGTGGAAAGGCGATAACAAACATATATCATACATTTCTTCTTTGATCATACCAATAACTAATTTAATGAACATTTTTAGATCAAATGAAATTGTTATGCCTGCAGAACATACTGGTACTGTTCTAGAAAACTATTTATGGAAAGTTTTGTTACGACGTGCATCTGGTAAAGATGGATCTTACATACAAGCACCAAGTGGAGTTTTTGACCATGAACTATTTTCTATTTGTTGGGGTCCTACTTTAGCTGCATTAAGCTTTATATTTGATAAGTCAAATCATCAAACAGTTTATACTAGAACAATATTTGGTCTTAGGTAATTTTTGCTCATAAAAATAATTATTTATAACTTTCTTTTTAACTCATTTAAATAGATACAAGTCATAATGCACATAACTACTGTAACTTATTCTCATAACTCAATCTTTCAGAAAATGTGCATTTATTTGTGCCCATTATGGAATGTGTGCTGAATTTGATAGCCTTATCATATCATTGTGCAAGTTTACTAATTTACAGAACAACCCAGATGTGTGTATAGTATTCAAATATTTTATCAATATTAGTTATTTAGAAACATTTTACAAAAAAATTAGTCTAAAAGCTTAAAGGGATTTTGAAATCTGAATAGAATTAATAGTGTTTTCGATTTTACTCACTTTTTTGTATCGAGTGCTAAAATGTATTAGATTTTACCAATATTCAGTGAACTGGTGCAGTATTGTATTCTGTATTCAATTTAAATGCACTGACTATGCTCTTGTACACTCAGTGTTCATTTTCTGCAGTGCCGGTTTTGTGAATGCTCATACTATTATGAACTCCATTACTCTATTAAGGAGTTAAATTTTGTTAAATTTTGTTTATATTTGTTTTATTAAAATTTGTGCAGACCTAGTGTAACACTCATAGATTGATATAATTACTTGGTACACTTATAAATTGTCAAATCGAAAACACTATAAATCGTATTCTTAATTTTTAGTTTACAAATGTTAAATTCAAATTTATACATTGTATTATTTATGATTCTGTCAATTTAGTGTCCAGAAAATGTTACAATACTGTTTGGAAGTAACCCTAAATCTCGATTGGCTACTCGCACTCTTTTTAGTCTGACGCATATGTATGGTGATATTATTCGTGAGGGTTGGTCTAGTATATTTGACATAATCTTACAACTGTATAAATGCAAACTATTACCTACCATTTTAGTCGAGGTAATTTTCCTAAACTCTTTTAATACAATATTATAATATAATGTATATAATTTAGTGTATTTTTTTAGTCTGAAGATTTTCTTGAGCTAAGTGGTAAAGTTTCATTGATACGCGAAACAGTGCCTCCAGGTTCACAAAAATCAGAATCTGGATTGTTCAGTTCACTATACTCTTACATAGCTTCTGGAGGTGGTAAGTATTAAGTATATAGCATAAAAAGCATAAACATTTTGAGTTAAAATAATAATTTTAAATTTACAATTCTTACGAATTTAGAGACAATTAATCATAAAATACAGACATCAAATGAACCTGAGTTAATTATTACATCTAGAGACTGTATATCTGAGAGCCGCTTGGAAAGTCTAATTACAGAATCTAAGTTTCTCACTATAGAATCTTTGGAAGCTTTAGTAAAAGTATGTGTATTATATGTCTATAAATATCAATAAATTATATAACATGAACATTTTTATTCTTTAGGCATTAATTGGAACATTTTATAAGCCAGAAGGTGTATTAGCACTTGGGTCACGGGAAAGTGAAAATGCTGCTAGTTTCCTATTAGAAATGCTTCTTAAAATAGTTTTACAAAATCGGTAAGCTTTTACTTAATGCATTATTATATTCAATACTAAACTAAATGTAACAACCACAGGGATAGAGTGAACACCCTATGGGATGCAGTTAAACAACACCTGTACAATCTTATAACAGGTGCTATTGAACATAATCATATGTTTCTTTTGGAACGCACTGTTGTTGGACTAATGAGATTAGCATCTCGCCTCATGAGACGCGAAGAAATAAGTTCAATGGTAAAATACATTTTTTACTTATTATGTTTTAAACTTTGTATATTTCATTTGTTATTTCGTTTTTGTACATTGCATTTTTTAGGTATTGCAGTCATTAAATGTTTTACTATTACTCAACAAAGATGCTTTACAAATAGTTGGCCGTCAAATAGCATTTGGAATGTATGAATTATTAAAAATGTGTGCTGCAAATATTCACACCAGAGATGATTGGACATTAATCTTTTCTATTTTAGAGTATGTCGGTGCTGGAATTGTTGTATCTAAAAGCAATAATATAGGTATGTTTATCTATTCAAAAATAAATTCATTCCTTTGCATGGAATCTTAAAAATTTAAACCTATTACTGACAAGTTTTAATGTTTAATAGATAATCGGTCTGATAATGAAGTGACAAGTGTAAGTGATAGCAATGATGACAGTGGCTTAGACGTAAAATCAGTTAATAATGCCTCGACCCCTTCGTCATCACCTCCAGATAATAAATCAGATTGGTTGAAGGTAAATACATTTCACGCTATGTTTAACAATAAATTCATATAAAAAGCAAATATTTTTGTACATATAGATTGAAACAAACCCAGGGGCACTAGAAATCTGGCCAGATTGTTCAACATTTAAACGTCATGACCCATTATCTTTTGTTAAATGCTGTGAGTGTCTGGCATTTTTAGTGCGTAACATTGCACATATTACACCATACAACTTTATCAAATGTGTCTCAGTCATAAAAAATTTTGCTCGGGCCAGTTTACAATCAAGTATGATGCATTTATAAGAGGACGCTACACAGTCATTTGTTGTCTCCGTCTTACAAGTGTGTAACATAGCAAATTTACACTCAGCAGATTACGTTTCGCTGCCTTAGTTTAAAAATTAGTGTGAATC
This sequence comes from Acyrthosiphon pisum, assembly GCF_005508785.2. NCBI lineage: Eukaryota > Metazoa > Arthropoda > Insecta > Hemiptera > Aphididae > Acyrthosiphon > Acyrthosiphon pisum. Next base: position 25,554,152 of record NC_042495.1, read on the forward strand.
AACCTATTATGAAACTTGATATTAATAACAGTATCTGTGTTTATGTGTGGGTTTTTACAATAGTTCAATTTTTTAGCAAGTTATGCGTGTATAATTTAGCGTAAATTAAAATTACTCATAACTTACTTAAAAACTGAGTTATTGTAAAAAAACAAATGTTTTTACCATCAAATTTCATAATAGTTCAATTCACTCTAATTTTTAAACTAACGTAGTTAAACATGATCTGCTAAACGTAAATTTGCTATGTTATACACTTGTGAGACGGAGACAAAAAATATCTGTGCAGTGTCCTCTTTACACTTTTTTTTTTAAAAATCCATGCTCAAGTTAATTTATTTTAGAAGATAAAAATGTACGTCAAAAATTAGGCAACAAACCAAAAACAAATTTGAAATCAAACAAAAATAAATTATCTAATCCATATGATGCAGACGATAGTGACCCTGAAGACATTCCAAGTAGTTACACTCAAGTTTCTATTCAAGTAATTTCTTCATTCACTTTTTAATGTATATTATAATTAATCACAAATTGCTTAAATGTTTTCAGCTTCTTGACCTTATGCACACATTGCACACAAGCACTGCAGATATATATCGTTGGTGGTCAGAAGAAAATCCAGACACAGAACTTATATCTTTATGGAGCTATGGGTGGTGTCCATTACTCCAAGGTATAGCCAGTCTGTGTTGCGATTGCCGACGTGATGTGAGTAAATCAAACTCTCAATGTCAGTATGTAAAATAATATTTGTAATTGTACGTAGGTGAGGATGAGTGCTGTGACATATCTACAACGTGCCCTTTTAATGCACGACTTAGCTACACTCAACGGCGATGAATGGGAAGCTTGTTTCCGCAAAGTCTTGTTTCCATTGATGAACAAACTGTTAGAATGTGCAACCGACATTGATCCAAGCGGTTTAGATGAAACGAAAATGCGGTCTGCCACTTTGTTATCAAAGGTTGTTAATAATAATAATAACTTATTACTAATTAATAAGCTAAATTAATAGTTTAATAATTATTATTATTAGAGCACAGATTTGTATGCATTTTAATTAACATTCAATGCATTCAATTAACCAAATAAAAAATATTAAGTATGCAAAAAATATTGAATACGCTCTAGTGTTCAAATATGCATGAAAAAAATGAATATTAACTCAAAAATTAGAACTTTTATGTATAAACCCACCCATAAAATGACTCCACTGATTCCAGTGTTTAATAGAATTAAAGAAATTTAATTTCGTGAGTTTAAATTTTATAGTAAAATATGAGAGTTCTAACAGCTTAGAAGGAATTTATTTTTATATACAAAAAATATCAATTTAATATTTTAGTTACTAAGAGTTGAATGATGAATTGAAATGATTTAAATATTTTTTTACTTTAATAAATCAAACATTTTTCCTGTACACTAATTGAATGTAAATTATAAATATTGTCATAGGTTTTCTTACACCATTTGACTCAACTCCAATCACTACCAACATTTGTTGACTTATGGATAACTGTTCTGGAACTGATGCACAAGTTTATGATATCTGACAATAGTGACACTCTGGTATAATATTAATTAATCACTAATACTTTTTAAATATTGTGATTTGTATTAAATTGTTTTTATCTTTTAACTTTTGTGTTTGTTATCATCAGAGTGAAGCAATACCAGAAACGTTGAAAAATATGTTATTAGTGATGTTAAACGGAAAAACAAACAGTAAAGAAGAATTGAATAGCAAACAAACTTTTTGGGATGCTACTTGGGCTAAAGTAAATACGTTTTTACCCCAAATGTCCAATGATTTGCTTCAACATCACAATAGCAGACAAATTAAAATGCAAGACCATGGTAATAAATAACAGTCATAATAAGATACAAATAATTAAAAAAAAAAAAAATATTTGTTTAGTGTCTCAATTAACAGATACCTCATCAGATTTATCAGAAGTAACTCGATCCATTGTTCCCCTTGAACCAGGCGTTATTATGCCTCTTGGATCGCCAACTTCTTTGGAACTAACACATGAAGTTTTGAATTCTCAATCACCCTTTGTGTCTAGTCTTTATCAAAATGTCAATCAAAACTCAGTAATGGGTGTACAGAACTTTGTCAATCATACTCAACATGTCGAGTAAATATATATATATATATTTAAATATTTTCACATAAAAATAATTATAATATTTCAATTCAAACATTTGTCTTTTAAAGGGATGATCAAAACGACGAACTGATCGCAGTCATTACAACTGTTCCGATTTCTCAACCTTATATACTCACTAATGAGAGTGAAGAATCTGAAAACAGTAAGTATATTATGATAAAATTAAAAATTATTAATAAAATCAATTTTTATGCATGTATGTCTTTATATTACATTTACTTGATTATGTAATTAAACAGATATAAACAGAAAACTATAATTTTTCTGAGTTCACAATTAAGTTTTACATTTTGGTATTACTACCCATTTTACAAAAAAGATAAATTACCTTAATTACCTTAAGAGGATGTCATACCAGCATAATATGTTATCTCCGTCTTACTACTGCATAATATAAAATGTACGTCCAGCAGTTCCAAATTTGAGAAAAATATTACAGTTGATTTTACTTATTATCAAACTTAAATGTAAGAACAGTACCGGCGTTTTCTCATTTGTTTTTTCGCAACATTCAAATTTTTAAGTAAATTGTGAGCATTTTAAAATATTAATATTTTACATACTCATAACTCACTTAAACTATGAATACATCATAAAAAACCAACCAGAGAACACAGATAATGTTCTTACATTTAAGTTTAACAATAGGTCAATTCTCTATAATATTTAAGCTAACAACACAACATTTAAAGTGCTGGACGTACATTTTGATATATTATGTATTAGAGACAACACATGCAGGTACGACGTCTTCTTAAGACAATTGATTGTGCCTTGAGCCCATGAATTGTTTAAGTATAATACTAATAATTCATTTTTCAGGTAATAACAAACCAGATTGTGAAGTAGACCAACAACTGCATTGAAATAATTATAAATTTATATTATTATTATTCACTTTTTATGTTCAACATTTCGTATTATATACATTTTCTATTTGTTCATATTATTGTATTTAATATATATTATCCAGTTAAAATTACTTTAATAGTAGTTTTGGTTTTACATTCAATTCAAGATATATTTGAGTTGTGATGAAAAAATAGTTTCATTAATTGTGTGAATTGCATCAATTATTAATCTTTAATTTATGTTTTCAATAGTTTTCTTTCCACAATATTACAAAAAGTTATTTGGTAAAAGTAATAGTAATGTTTCAGTGGCATATTTATGATAGGTGCGTAGAAACCACTCCACGGTGAATTTATTAGATTACCATATTATTTTTATGATAAAAATGATGAATATAATATCATAATTCATAAACTGGATAAAATATGTCTTAAAAATAAAAAATTGTGATATCTATTATACCTACATCAAAATAATAGATTCAAAATCTATTAAAATAAAATGTTCAATCTCTTAGATACACAGTAATTTTATGGCTGTCGTATGCATTCTAATGGCAATGGTACGCGTGTATTTTGCGGTTTTCATTTAGATCAATTGTCTACCAAAATTATGAGCAGGCAATAGGCATACAATCTGTGTATTAAGTTTTATGTAAAAATTTAATTGCTAAAAATATAATACAAAATTATAATGTTCAAAATTTAAGAAAGGAACTGAATAAAAATTGAAAATCTAATCTAATGTATAAAAATTAATATTTGCTTGTTCGCTCTCTATAGTCTCAAAAACTACTCGCCCAAAATATATGTTTTAAGTTTTGGTAAAATATATTTAAATACAAAAATATTTTATCTAGAAAAATAACAGACATTTTTCTAAAATTATAGTATTGTGTTGTTTTCATTTTTAAACTGTTATTTACGTATAAAACTATAAAAATGAAAAATTTTAACTTGACAAGGTAAATTTTAAAATCAACTGAGAAAACTAATTTCAAATATCACTTAAACTAGTTAAGTTCATATAACTATTATATAAGTCAATTAGAAAATTAACCAAGAAATTAAGTTAAAAAGTAAAAAAAAATAACTTTTTATCCAGTTATATTATCTTTCTTTGCAGCAGCACAAACAAATATTAAACAGCAGTAACTATTACAAATTGAGTACTTGTTAATATATTAAAACCTAAAAGGAAGATTTGACAAATTAAATAACTTTTGTTCTGATCGATATTTTTTAATTTTTTTATATAATTTACAGATTTATGTGCTACACGTATGCGAAATATAACATTTTTAGTAAAATTCAATGTCTATTATATTATTAAGTCTAGTATTGTACTTTCCGCAATGTGAACCTAATTACGAGTCACAACCTACAGTGATTTGTGTACAATTAATAAACAATTTCACATTATTGTAGATATTAGGTACCTACCTACTGTTGTTCAAAAATATAACTTTAACAGACTTTGGTCCTAGTGCACAAGTCATTGCCCATGTTAAAAGAGTAGGAAAAAATATTGACTATAGGTATCAAAACGAACTATTTCCAAAACTTACTTTTACCCGTGTTGTACCTATGTATAGGGAAGTAAAAATGTTATTCTAAAACAAACTAAATTTTAATTTTAACAATTTTAATTAAGTTTTAAATTAAATTAAAAATATAACTCTAGAATATTTAACACATATTTTGAATCGTTTTAAATATAAATAATTTAAAAAAAACACCTTTTTTTCAAAATGATTTGTCTGGTTATAAATATGGTTTGTTTTTATTGGAAATGTTAAGATACAGAAAATCGCTTCTCCTGAAAAATCAGTATTTTGGCAATAGTATGTTTTGGATTTCTACCCCTCAATTTATTATTATTAAAATTCTAATTTTCACAGAAATCTTATGAAATGATCTGTTACTTACAGAATAATTATTATTAAAATAATTCGTATTCGTATACTGACTTAACGCGACCTATTTTTTTTCTCAAAATCATTTTTTACAGAAAAAACTGTCAATCCACGTAAAAAAACCGATTTCGATAGTTTTTTTTTTTTTTTTGGAAAGAGAAACACTTCTTACAAAGCGCATTTTACTTAAATTTGAGGAATTAAAGACATTATAATATAAAAAAAACTGCATGAATGGAATTCAATCATATATTGCTTATAAATAAGCCTGTCCAACTTAAAGTGCTCACTAAAACGAAACGCGCAACTAATAATGATAGTTTTGTAATCAGTAGATCGTGGTCTAAATTATGGTGTACCTATATATCGCCGTGTAACTTGATGAAAAACATGATTAGATTTGTATGTTTTTAAAAGTGAATAGGTTTATATCGTATTATTGATGACATTGTTCATTTCAATTGCCACATACGGGTTAATAAAAGTCATTATTTCATAATTGAGTCATTAAATACTATCTTAGTATCTTATCCAACGTATATAAATTGATAAATACTTTAAAGGTAAGTCGGCACCGTGTCTACCACCGTCGAAGGCCCCACCGTGAAGTCGTCCATAGTCATATCCATCACACACCCGCCGTGAGCTCTGCGATCTCCTTCACGAGTCGTCTTCTTGCAGGACTGCAGGCACTGTCGCGTACCTCTGAACCTCGACCCCACGTCGCCTCACCTGGTCTGTGGCCCTCGGACGGTTTATCGCCGGGAGCAACGACAGAACACGCGTACGGCTTTTGAAACGCCTCCCCAAGCGGAGGAGACGATTCGCAGGATCTGCGCGTATTGCTGGGTTTATTCCCGAGTCCGGCCAGCCGGTCCGGGCCCCAAAACTGTTTCTGACATCAGTTCCCCTGCAGGCCGGGGTGACGTACCCAGCCTCATAACACTACGCCTCCACCACCGCTTGCACGCAGCTGCCACAGCGGCAACCAAGTCACGTGTTGGATCTCTTCGACCGGTCCAGTAGGTACTCTCCCCTCTTCGCCTGGTGGTCTGCAGATCCCGCTGGCCGAGTCCGCAGCACCGAATCATATTGTTCGTCATTCGCTTCGAGCTTTGGTCACCACCGTCGCAACAGTCGTCATCAGCACGTCCTGCAAAACCGTCAAGCGCAATAGCCGCTCGTCGTCAAGCGTCGTGGTCGGCCTTCGTCCGCTGCCATGGTCGTCTTCGCGTCCCGAGCATACGCGACTTGAACGCTTGCCCCGCCGGACCGGCCGCGAGAACGCTGTAGAGGTGACCTGCAGTGACCTACCGTCATCGTCTGCACCCGCGACCACCTGCAATCACGTACGACCTCCCCACACATCGCCTCGTCTTGTCTCTTTTTCGTTAAAATTATTGTTTTTTGCGACTATTTTGATTACATACAGTAAAATGTTGTTCTTGTTTTTCGTATTAAAAAGAGTAAGTGCGTTTTTTATTTATTTCAGCAGAATAATGGTCCCTGCACTGAATATGATCGTGTCCATGCGGCACCCACATAGAATATTAACCAAATATTTTTTTGTTACGTATACCAAATCTCAATAAAATATTATACTATTGATCCGCATGAAAGTTTACTGGTGTGGTGACATTTAAAACTTTTAGAACTATAATATAAACTAATGACATAGTAATACAGAGGTTCCCAAACTTTTTATTGTACGACCCATTTTGAGAATTTTTTAAAATTTGGCGACCCACAATACATTGAATGACCTTTTTTTTTTAGGTATTTAAGTACTTACACTAATTTGTTTCAGATAAATCGCTTTCTTTTCAATAGGTATAACTATTAATCTGTTGATACGGTGCTGTAAACTCGTAATCGTTAATCTCGCAGATAACGATTAACGAAAAACTGTATTTGAACTTTGAACATCAACGAAAAATATGTATTATATCAAATTATAGCGCGACCCACCAAAAATATAATCGCGACCCACAGTTTGGGAACCTCTGTAGTAATACATTTCACATTTAAAGATATTGAAATTGTAATTAAAAAAAAAAAATTCTTCACTACGCTAAAAACCTTTGTTGTTGAAACGAATTGATCAATAAAAATTTAAAAAAAAAAAACACCTAAAACAAATCAAAATAATTTGAAAATGTTATCAAAGGAAAAAAATGATAAAATAAACATTTGGTGTAAATTTTAAGTACCTATTTACTAGTACGAAATACTAAAAATTTACATTGCCTACAAACGGTAAATTAGGCACTGCAAAAAGGCCATTGTATTATAATATAAATGAATTAATAAATTAGTTAAAAAGTTAAAAATGAATAGTTAAAAGTTAATTTAATTTAAACTTTTTAACTTACTTTTGAAAATTTAATTTTCATTAACTTAATTTGTAAGATTTTTATTGATGTATAAACTTAATAAATAACGAGTTACTTTTAATCAAATCCAAGTTACGATAGTTTATAAATAATTAAATAATAAATATAATAAAATTATTATTGATGGTACATGTTGCACAAATATTTACTTTTTATTATTTTGAACCATATTACTGGCTATAATGGCTAGTCATAAGTTAAAAAAAAAAAACAAATAACTTAACATAGTTAATTAGTTAATTGTAAGTTTCCATATAACTATTAACTTAACCGAATTAAAAAAAAAATTATGATAACTATAATTAACTATAAACTTTTCAAAATATTTTCCATCAACCTTTCTGAACTCAATTAAAAATTATCATTGACTTTCCAGGCTTACTTCTTGGCAGTACGTTAATGCGTTTATAACAAAGCTGGGCAAGGTAACCAATTTTTTTAACTAGTTAAAGTTAGTTATCCTTTAATAAAAAATAACTAAGCTAAGTTAAAGTTAGTTTTATAAAGTTACTGAATTTGAGTAACTAAGTTAAGTTACAAATTTTCATGAAAATAATAACTAGGTAAGTTAAGTTAAAAGTTAAGTTACTTTTATTTTTTTAAATACCTTTATCTTACTCATAAACGTTTTTTTTTTATCTCGTCGGAGGAAAATAACTAGTTTTGGTATAAAGTAAAACAAATTAATAACAAATGCACAGACTATATTTTTATAAATACTTGTTACCTATAATAGGTGTACCTTACATTTAAAATATAAATTATATAATATAGATAAATGATTATAAGAAATACTTATTGAATTTTAATAACAATGTTTTTTCAAAATTATGATCTGCTATAGACCCTCTTCTTACACTGTTGGAACTTTGAATCCTCATAGTCACACACTCAACCAGTTGACACGCTACTACATAAACTGATATTAATATATTATATAATATAGAGGCTGATAAAGTTAAAATGTTGACAACAACTAATTCTTATATATTATTTTCTTTATATCCCAATATAATATTAAAAGAATGTAGACTGTAGCTTATAGAAAACAAGTATGTAAGAAAATAAGTATCACCGTATCAGAAATTACTAATTAGGTCCGTTCTGGAAATTGTATTATTAGTTATTACCGACTTATCAATGTACACAGTACACTAGTAACAATATGTAACATACATCATAAGTCATAACCGTTGTCATTTCATAGAAAATATAAACTTCCTAGTTATATTCCAAATAAGTAATAAATAAATAATAATAATCACTATTCACTATAATAGTATAATATTACTAATTAGTAATTACAATATGTCTCTACTCTCTATAGTAATAAATACAATAATATACATACCTACAATCGTCGGTAGATATACCTCCGTCGTGGTTTTCAGATATATCAATGCAAATAATATACAGTTCATTAATCACATAAATCATAATCGGAAAATTTGTAAATAACTTTTTACAAATAACTTTCATTTTAACAAAATAACTAAGTTAAGTTACAATTATTTATAAAAAGAAATAACTTAGTTACTAACTAAGTTATTTCCTACATTCTAATTTTTTTTAACTAGTTAAGTTAAAAGTTATCAAAAAAAGTAACTTTTAACTTAGCTTTTAACTTTTTAACTAGTTACTGCCCAGCTTTGGCTTATAATAATAATTACTGTCCACGGTATTAACATTTGGTTATAAATTTAATTTAATCGGTGTCTGTAATACATATAAAACATAAATGTTACTTTCCAGACTCCCAGTTTTTGGTAAACTTTTTTTGTTTGTTAAAGGTAGTAAAACTATCTGATATTGAGAAAAAAAAAAAATGTTAAAAATTTAAATGTTGACAAAATGCATTGAAAAACACAGTATTACAAGTGCTATAATATAATATTATACCTTAATTTTCAAATCGTTTAGTTTGATTTCAGACTACGATCCTGCAGTGAAAGTATAATTTTGTGGTATGTAGAATCTGTTTCAAAAAGTCCACTAACCACGACGCTATTCTAGATAAAATTTTAATTTAAAAAAAAATTAATTTTCGGATCTTGTCTGGTGATCATAGATGTACACCTTGGCAGTAAAACATACAAATTATAGAATGTGACCAATGAGTCTCAATATAGTATGTTTACTTATTATACTAGTAATGATAATAAGCAGCATCGTTGTCGACAAGAGTACTAAATTGAGTAGGATTCTTGTAGACCTTAGACTACAATTGAAAGCTAGTAGGGAAACAGCGGTTAGAACAGTTACAACTGTCCAGTAATTCGGTTATTTTAATACAATTTTTAATTACAAAATTATTTCCAAATTATTTGAGTGACTTATGATTTTTGTCAAAATGTTAACTTTAAATGCTTATAAAAAAAATCGTGTTATTCAATAGGTCACGCGGGGTAATTTATTACTCCACTAATTTTAAACTATGTTTTAATATCATTTGGGTTGGTATAAGTGTGGTGGGATTTTATCTAGCTTCTATTTATGTGTTAATAATTTTTTAATTAGCTTAAAATAATATAACATTTATTTGTCTAATAAGAAAAAAAATAAAAACAAATGTAAAATAAAAAGTATTAATTACTTGGGAAACGAGTCAAAATATTTTTAAAACTATACCAATAAGCATATAAACCTTATATATAACATCATTACGTGATTTATAGAAAAAGCTGACATAAATATTTGGTATCAATTTCAAATATTATTCGTTTTTGAATCACAACAAAATAAGAAAATAATTCTATGAGAACAATCGTTAAAATGTTGGGAAATATGATACTAGTTGATACCAATTTTTTTTTTATTTAATAAAAGTATAAAACGATTAAAATAATAATAAAAACAAATTTAAGTGCATTTTTATTTACAAAATAAAGACACGTATAATTAATCACTTATTTCTTAATTGACACGTACCCACCTATCTAATTGTTTTAAGTACGTAAATTAAAATAATGTCACTTAGTGCGTGTAACATATAATAATATTTTTTATTTTTATTAAAGACCACCGGCCGCATATTATTATTATTATTTATTAGCACTAGAATTTGTCTACCTACGTTGAATACATCGCTGAGCTTTTTGTAGATGAGGCTAATCAGATTTTAGATGGCATTAGTTTGGCGGCGGTTATGCGAATATACCTAATTTGATGATGCTCGAGTGTTGACTGTGGATGGTTTTCGGCTATATTGATTCGGAAAGGTAAGCTTTGAAGTAAAATTGTATTCTGCATTTCACGGCGAGTGCCTATATATAATATGTGTTTCACTGTGTGCTCGGACTTACAGGATATGTACTTGCAGGATGTACAACGTTTTGGTGGTTCTCCCTTGGCCATCGACAAACTATGTGCGTTATTATTTGAGTATGACTGAGTTGTCTTATATTAAATGTTCTCGCTATTTCAACAGGGAAAGTCCATTTGAATTATAACGAACTTTTCGCATACCAAATCGAATCAACAGTCGGTACTTTTGACAGGTAAAAATCGAACGTTTCTAGTATTTTTCAAAACGATCGACCAGAATTAAGGAAAACTAGCATTTTTACGGGTTTGGATGAAATCGATTTTGATTTACTGGTATGCATAACATAGCCATTTTTACGTTCAGAATAATCTATTAGCTTAATAGTACCTATCTATGATTACAAGAATAGAAAATATAGATACAATTAGGTATATATGACGCGTTATATCTATACGGATGTCAATAACTACTTAGATACTTAAAATGAGTGTTCGTTTTAAAATTAACTGTTTATTGATGAAAGATTTAAGATGGGATATTTAAAATTCATTTTATTTCCTTTTTGGCGTGTTACAAACATAGCTATTATATTATGTGTTTCACCGTCACTTGGACTCAGCTGGCTGTTAATATTGGTGGTTCTTCCTTGGCCATTGAGAAACTAAATGCGTTATTTGAGTGTGAATGAGTTTTCTTACAATAATATAATAATATAATAATACCGATATATACAAAAATAATAGGTAGGTACTGCTACTACTAATAATAGCCTTTATTTCATGGAAAACAGTCACAATAATATTACAGTCGTCAGTCTTAAACAGAAAGTGTAATATACACGACAGTTTTAATAATATTTAATACATCAATCAAAACATAATAGCTAGATATAATATAAAGAAGTTTAAGGTATAGGTATGTATAACGTCATAATATTATGATAATGGATTATGCCATAAACCATGAGCGAAGCGTCAGAATATAATATTCAGCTAAATATAAATAAATACAATTATTATTATGTACAATATTTGAATATTATACTTTAACAATAGTTTTAAACAGTAATAATTTTAATGCGAATTCGTCATTTTTACTGTTACCTAGGAACAGAATTAAGACATTGTATATGGAGAATTTAATGGATCATTTTTTGTACCCACCTAATGTCTATCAGATAGAATAAAGATTTATGCCTTGTTACTATATTATATTTATTTTAATAAATAACTAATCAATTAATATTTCGACACCTGTATATCCCGAGTGCGGAATTCTTTCGACATGATATTTAAATGATAGAAACTTATGGAAATTATTTCGAATTTTATATTACAATTTATGTAATATGATATTATGATGGGACATCTGATACATATAATTGATATTCTCGCTACGTCACACAATGTAGATTTAAAACAAAACAGTACTTATAGTGTATATGGGCTATGAAATATTTTTCTCGTTTAAATATTTTGGGCATATTATTATAGTGCTGATGCTAAAGTATTAAAATTTCAATTTGGAACCACGGAATGATAACATAAAATAATACATTTGTTAAGTAATTCAATTTAGATAATCGTATTGAAAATAATATATTGCTCCCGCGTTCGAGTGTATAGCTTCATGCTTAATTTTGTATACCATTCTATCACTACCTATGACTTGTTACCTATCTGTGAATAAACGACTAAAATGCGGAAATGACGATAATTCCTATAGGTAATTTTTTGTGCTTAATGTTTATCAGATAGAACATAATGATTTATCGCGTGATCATATTATATATTTTATTTTAAAGTTAATATACGTTCTAATAATTCAGATTATGTTCGATTATGTTATTTAATAATTTAATCAGGAAGTTTAAATAATTTTTATTAAATACAACTTTTAGTTTTGGTATACTAAAAAGTCTTTCGACAGCTGCAGTATACCCTGAGTGCGGAATTCTTTCGACATGATATTATTTAAATGTAGAAACCTATGGAAATTATTTCGAATTTTATATAATGTAGGTATGTAATATGATAGGACTTCTGATACATAATATAACATGATGGAATCAATCGATATACGTTACACAATGTAGATTTAAAACGAGACAGTACTTATATAGTATAATGGCTATGAAATATATTTCTCGTTTAAATATTTTGGACATATTATTGTGCTAATGCTGAAGTATTAAAATTTAATTTTGAAACCACGGAACAATAGCATTAAAATAATAAATTTGTTCAGATATTTAATTTAGATAATCGTATTAAAAATATATTGCTCCCACGTTCGAGTGTACCTATACCTATAGCTAAAGGTACGCTTAATTTTGTATATTATGCTATCGCCATGACGTCTTGTTACCTACCTATCTATAAATATTATACGAGTAAAATGCGGAAATGATAATATTATTAATTTATAATTGCATTTATTGCAATAATATGATATGATATTTTATAAAACGAATGTACGGAATTTAAAAACGTTTTTTCATTCTAAACATATTATGAAAAATGATACAAGGTCTAATATTTTTCGATTCAAATTATATTATTAATTATAACATACCCGATGATGGTGGGGTCGAGTATCATATTAATATAAATACGGTCGACAGGTGTCCACATCAAAAAGTGTTTGTCGAACGAGCCTCTATTCTTACTCTGTGATCGTCACTGCAATTTTCAGGGTTTTGTGAATCAGAATTCGGACGGCCATCGACTCAATCAACCGATAACAGTTCGTTACGTTTTTAACTTGCACGAAGCGAGAAGAAAAATGAATAGGTACGTTTATATATAAATTGTATTCATGTAATATGTCAAAGGCCAAGGTTTTTCATGAAATTATTATGACACTGAGTCTGAGTGCCGTAAAACGAACCGTGGACGCTATTATTATAGTACCTACATAATATAACGACTTCAGCAGAGTACTATGGTCGTCCGAATTCTGAATCAGAAAATCTTGAAAATTGCAGTACCGATCACAGAGGAAGAAGGCTTCGACAACCACGCGGTATCCGAGACTTGAGGCATGAACTGCAATGTTGGGTGAGTTACTTCATCTTTTATGTGTGTACCTATTCCAATGGAAATAGAGAAATCATATTTATATAAGAGCAATTAATTAAATATGAAGTAAAGTGCAAGGAAATATGTCGTCGAACGACTAAAACATTGAACTTTTATCTTCCAGTAACTCTCTATACGATCATATTATATAGGTAGGTACGATGAATAAAGTAAATAAAATAATAATTAAATTTGTGTAATAATATTTTATTAAACAGGTGGGTGAATAAATGTAGCTGTTAAGTACCTATGTGTTGAATTATAATTAAATGTCTGTCAGCCTATATTACTACTCAGTATATTTTATGATATCCTCCTCCCATTTATATTGTTATTAAAGTAATTTACTTTACAATTATTAAATATAAGGTATATTGA
>NC_042495.1:25569007-25582591 GCF_005508785.2 Acyrthosiphon pisum
GTTACAAATACGTTTATTGTTTATTTTTAATCATGAATTATGATTAATGATATATTATGTTTAATGTTATAGGGACTCCCTATGTATTCTTGAATTACAAAAAAATAATTGAAATAGCTTATTCTTTATTTAAACTTCTAATTTCGTCCAAATTTAACTAATAAATTATAAATTTAATGAAATGTTTATAAACAAAAATCACGTTCAAATATTTTTAGATTTTTTGATTTCTGCCTTATGAACTACTTGTGAGGAACTTAAATGTACTTTTAATATTTTTAATAGCTTTACAGCTACGTATGTTGTTAAACTTTTACATTTTTTAACAGAGCGAATAATTTTCGTTGACGATTATAGAAAAATGTTGACAATTTCAAATGTAGGTATAATATAAATAAAAGGACTCAAAATATTTTGGAAACTAAATTATACCATATAAATAAATTATAACAATATAAAATAGATAAAATGCTATTAAACATTTTGTGGGAAAAATTCAAACATACGGTGGTCGGTTATATTTTTTATGATTTTGTAAATATGTTTAAACTTTAGATGCTCAAAAAAACATTTGTATGGCAATGATCTCACGTGTGATCTACTATAATAACTATTTAAAAATATTAAAGATAAGTATATATTAATATATTTTACACGGTAATTTTTATAACTACCTAAGCATATGACAAGTTCTGTAGTCATGTAAATTATATTTTGTAGTTAAAAATGTATAGACGTGAAAATTGTATAGCTAATAGGCTTTAAAATATAATACAACATTTTTCATAAGTGGTTCATACTGAAACTAAAAATCTAAACATATTCAAACCCGTTTTTTTTTTTTTTTACAATTTAAAATGATTTTTAACCTTCAATAGGTCGCGCGGAGTAATTTATTACCCCACTAATTTTAAACTATGTTTTAATATCATTTAGGTTGGTATAAGTATGGTGGGATTTTATCTAGCTTCTATTTATGTATTATATATTATAAAATTATTGTTATTAATTTTTGAATTAGTTTAAAATAATATATCATTTATTTGTCTAGTAAGAAAAAAAAATAAAACAAATGTAAAATAAAAAGTATTAATTACATTTTGTATTCTTTTTTTGTTATATTCTTACGAAAATATTAAATTTAAAGTAAATAAATGTGAAAGAAAAATATATTGTGTTTAATCAAGGAAAATAACCCGTATGGCCTACTGAAGATTAAAAATATTTAGTTAAAATTTGATATATTTTAAAAGTATATTATAAACTAGGTATTTTATAGTTATATTTTGTTGTGGTTCAACAGGGGCGGCTCCAGAGCCTTGGTTAGGGGAAGAGGGGGGCAAGTTATAATTTCACAAAATCTTATAACAAAAAGAAAACAAAAATTTGTACAACACAAATTCAAGTCGTCTATTTTTATTCCATTTACCCAGCAGGTACATCGTATACACCGTCATACCTCTATGGCCCATATAGTCCATATGACAATATTATAATAATTTAATATGCATTTATTTTAACAATATACATTTTTATAAATACGGGCGTTGGGGGGGGGGGCGCGGCCCCTAGGGCCCCCCTGGAGCCGCCCCTGGAACCAAAATATCTTGTCAGCTATCTCGTTTACTACTCACGTAAGGTATGATTGTCATATTCTACAATTGATTGTTAAAAGTATGATAGAATTAAAAAAATGTTAAAATACACGATATAAAATACAGTAATAAAATCGTTAACTTGAAATGATTTAAATATGTATCATTGATGTATCTAGGGATTAAAATGCCGGAAAAATTCGGAGAAATTTCTGAAAAAACTTGGAGAATATTAAAGTAATACATTTCCCAAAATAACCGAAGTTTTTGAAAAAATAAAAAATTGTATTTAGGCTTAAAAATTAAAATAATGTAAGTAAAAAAAAACTATTTTAAAAAATAGATAGGAAACCTGTCATTGTCATTAAATATTTGCCGATACGGTTATCAATGTATCATTGTATTAAAATTAAACTATTAAAAATATTAATACGGATATTTCATTACGGATATTTGTTCTAAAAACAACGTAGTTACATATCTAGTGATGGTCTGTGGGTAAATACCCAACGGGTAAGAAATATATTTTGGGTAAATACCGGGGTATATACCCACATCATATTTACCTTTGAAAAATTGGGTATTTTTTTTTTTAAATGTAGCTATACTGTTTTATCTTAAATCATGGTTTATATATATCCACCTTGGTTACAACATAAATATTAAAGAAAATCTATGGTTATAACCGTCTAATGTCCGCAAAATGTAAAATATAGAATATAGATTTTTATTATTCAATTAATATTTTTGTTTTTTTAAAAAAATTTATTTTATATATTCTTTTAGATAATATAACAACAGTAAACTTATGAAAATTTTATTTTTTTCTAGTTTTAAAAATATTTTTTTTTGTTTTTATTAATAATAATATATTTTGAAAAAAATATGTAGCCAACTTTCCACTTAAAATGTATTTAATTAAATATGGGTATTTTGGCTTGGATCACCACACTTTTAACATTTGTTCGTTGATGAACAAAATTTTGTTGAATATTTTTTGTTTGAAGTAATTACCCAAATTACCGGATATTTATTTTAAATACCGGATAAATAACTAGGGAATTTACCAAAAATATATTTACCGGGTATTTACCCATCACTATACATATCTAATAAGCAAGGCTGGGCAGGAAAATATACGTAATAGCAAAAAATAATTGGCGTCTGGCGAGATACGATAATATTTTATGATAAAAAAAGATTTTTACAATTTTACAGAAAAAAACGAGTTTTTTTGTAAAAACCATTTTTCTGGAAATTTTAAATGAAACCTAGTTTTCTAAATTTTCCCGAAAAAAACAGGTTTTTTCGGAAATTTTAGAAAACTAGATATACCTATACATATTAATTAAATTTAATACCTTATGATTCATAAACGTTCTACAAAAATCAAAATTGATTAAAACCTCTATTGATTAAAAATCGAATTTTATGTTTTTATGGGGTATTATCAAAGGGGTATATGAAAAGTATACACTTGTTATATTAAAATGTTTATTAAAATTCACTGTTGATCTCACACAATATGATGAATGATATTAAATAAAAATTCAATATTTTTCAGTCAGTGATGACAGCTGCAGCAGTGGGTACAGTCGAAAACGTCGTTGTCACAAAGTGGGTGCAGCGACGGTATTTAAATTTAAAACGTGACCTGAAACCTGAACAAAATCCGTGCACCCGCTGCACCACTATCACCGGAAGTGTGACTGACTGCTATCGCCCTTACCGCAGCAGCAGCACGTGAGATAAGTCATACATTTTATCGTCAGTGACAATTATTTCTCGCATGCGCCTGAATTCGATAAAAATTTTCCGGTGATAAAGTTGTAAAAAACATTATTTAAAAAATACTGAGAAGTGCAGTTGTAACTACCATTACTAAAATTCTTAAAATTATGATAATTTTTAATTATTATACATAATGGCAAAATCGAGGCTTACGAAACTTCAGATGAATACGCTGGTGGAATTGATGTCTAATGACCCAAAACTGAGTGCTGGAAAATTTTCAGAAAATTTCACAAGAAAAATCGCTAAGGCAAGATGGGAGGAAATTGCCATTGAATTAAATTCTCTACCTGGTTGCGAAAAATCAGGGGATAAATGGAAAAAGGTAAATAAAAATGTGTGTTTAAAATGATGGAAATTATAGATTATAAACTGTTTATTATTTTTGAGGTATGGCAAGACACAATTGCCAAAAATAAGGCTGCAACGATCAAAAATCATATTAATGGTACTGGAGGAGGACCTGCCACTAATTTGGAAATGTCAAAGGCTCAAATGGATAGCATTCCATTAATGAGCCAAGTGGCTATGAGTGGTCATTTAAATTCATTGGATACCTCTGTAACATTTAACTGTGTAAAACCTGCAGAACAAACAGCTTCATACATCTATAATGGAAACGCAGAAACAACAGAAGGTACAGCTAAAATATTATTTTGTTTTTTTTAACCAATTAATTAGTAATTATATATAATATATACAGATATAAATTATGAATATTATAATATCTAATACGAAAATAAACAAAAAAAAAAAAATTATAAACAAATTTCTAGATGATTTTGGTAAAACACTGTGAATATATTTTAATATCGAATTCAATATTAAAACATTACCTCCTACAACATTTTTTGTGATATTTTTATCGTATAGTTGTATTGTGATTTGTGATATAGATCTTGAGTTGGAAGACTTGCAACTGGACTTAAATATTTTTGATATAGTTATTGAAAACAATCAAAATTATGATAATTATTATAATTAATATAAATAATTATTAGTATATATTATTTATCAATTTGTGTTACCCAATGATGTTGATGATTAAATTTATCACTTAAGCTTGTAGAAACTGAACAAAAATTGCAGTTAAAAAGTGTATCTAAATCAAGTACCTACTTACTTTCAAAATGTTTATATTTACCTCTTAAATTATTACCAAACATTATTTAACTAATAATAATAATATAGGTTTATTTCATGTAAAATTATCAATGTATATTGATAATACAACTTAATATTAATTAAAATAAATAAGTACCTATAAGTAGGTATAATGCTTGTGGTGGGGATGAAAAGTGTGAGTCCATTACAATCAAAGTTTTTATAAAATATATTTAATTCAATTTAGAAAGTATACAATATAAAATGAATAACAAAAACAAAAATTATTCAAATTTAAATTATTTAAAAAAAATCTGCTTGAGTGAATCCCTGAAAAATCTAGTTTTTTTAATATTTAAATTAAAAAAGTCATATAAGTTAATTTTAAATAATCCACATAGGTATTTGAATAGAAACAAATACCTATACAATATTTAATTCCAACTTGTAGGACAGATATATTAATGTTTTCTTCTTTAGATTGTGTATTATGTAAATAAGTTAACTTTTGGCATTGTAATGTCTAAATTTGAATAAACTATAAGTAGAATATTATTTAATATTATACATATATACTTATATATGGGCCGCACAGTAAGGTCAAAATATGCAAGATTATAATATTGCTATAAATATATACGCTTTAGTAGTTGAAATTTAATTAATCTATTTAAGGATTTATTCTTTAAAATAGGTTATTATATTTTAGACTTTAAAATATAAGGCTTACTTGTTCTAAAATCACACAGTTTTTGCAGTTTGACAAGTGAAAACATATTTTGTGACATGCAAGAGTTATTTTTAAAATAAATATATTTTGACTTATTAATATTTAACTCTAATAGGTTATTGTCGAATCAATCTTTTACTTTTTAGATTCTGAGCGGAGTGAGGTATTTAGTGGTTTTACAATGGTGTTTATTTTATTTTTTTTGTTATCCTGTATACAAACTTTAACAAGGAGTGCTTCGATTCAAACATATAGTATCTTATCTTTTAGAAAATTTCATCAAGATGGAACTTTAGAGAGGTCATTTTTCGATTTTCTCAATAGTTATTTTATGCCACGGGAAAAACCACCGACAAATTACAAAAAAAAAACGCTAAAAATGGGATTTTAATTTCGAACGCTTTGTTTATCACCATAGAAACGATTAAAAATGAAAATAAAAATAACGATTTTAGTTATTTTGTTGTAATTTATAATATTAATCGGTTAATCCAACTTGCAGGCTATAATAAAATAAAAAATATCCAGACTGACAAACCGTCATCTCCGCTCAGAATCGTTTTTCGTATACAATAATATGATATCATTGAATTCAAATATAATACATTAAACAGTGACCCACTTGTGACATGCTGTAGGTACATCAGAGCGACATCCATTTATCTACTTGATTTTTTATAATACATTTAGCGTTTTTGTACAAAATATCTATATTGTTTATTAGATAATTAGTTACTGTTCTCTATTGTTATCTATTTTATTTGTTATGTATTTCTTATTCTCAGTAAGAAATTTTAGAAACATATTTCTATATTTTTAACATTTATTATTATTAATAATTTGTTTTTAGAGGGCATGAACTCTGAACAATCTATGAAAAAACAATCTGCTTCTGAAAAATTATCAGACAGCAACAAAGCTGCATGGAATATGGTTGACCTTGCATCTAAGAAATTAAATATTAAATCCAATTATTATGATCAAAAGTTGATTCTTTTACAACAAAAAAATGATATCCACAAGAACATCCATACACTTTTGGAAACATATGTTCAAAAAAAAACGTAAATATAGAATATTATATATATTATAATGTTGAATAGTAATTATAATTTATATAAAATGCTTAAAAATATATAGCGTTATACATTTTATAGTCTGAACATTTTAATCTTTACTTATAAATTGTTATTATAAATTTAAATACATATATACATAGTAATTAATAAATAATTCAATACATTTTATAGTCTAATATCTTTAATCTTTACTTATAAATTGTTATTATAAATTTAAATACATATATACATAGTAATTAATAAATAATTCAATACATTTTATAGTCTAATATCTTTAATCTTTATTTTAGATTCTGATATGTGTCTTTATTTTTTAATTTTTTTTTTATTTTCGTGTCTGTCACCACCGTTTGGGGCAGTAAAATACTGCTTCGATTTTCTTCAACAGTATTTTGTTGTGCATTCAAAAGGTCAAATTTTAAAGTTCTTAATAGTTTTTAAAAGCAAATGTAAAACGAAATAAAAATTGAGAAAAAAAACTTAAATTTTTACGTAAAATCGGTTTTTTGACATATCGATTTTGGTTTTTGGTGTAACTCTAAAATAAATGAACGTATACGTATACGTATACGTATACATGAAATTTACCCTGGTTGTTTAAATTCGCAATTTCTATACACAATAAAATATTTTGATTTGCTTTGAACGTTTAAGAACATTTTTAGTTTCTAATTGTATTAGTGTTTTGTTCTATGAAGTATGGATGTCATTTAAACTTTATTTGTTGGGTAAAAAATATTGAACATTTAATACAACTCCTACTAGGTGTATTGTTAAAATGACGTTTGAAAAATATTAAAGAATTAACAATTAATAATCATTTAAAGTTCAAATTTTGACAAAATGCTGAAAAATCACGAAAATTAGAAAATTATTTTGAGTAGAGAATTCATAAACATTTTCTTTTTAAATCTAAGATTTGAAATGCAATACAAGATTATTCATAAGTCATTCTACCTTTATCAAAAAAAAAAAATGTCTACAAGCAAATCAAATTAAATTTTTACAATATATGATATTCACTCATCTCATGTAGTGATTTTGTTATTTTATTGTTATTCAAAAACAAAAAACTGTAGTTACATGAACATTTTACTGAATGTTTATATTTTCATTTTCTATAAACCATAAAATATTGAAATTATTTTGAGCTGTTAACGGACACGGTCGGTCTTCAATTTTTTTGGTTTTTTTTTCTATAAGTATCAATAATATGTTATTTGTTACTTGTTAGGTAAAAAAGCGTAAAAATGTAATACAAAGCTCCTGACAATAGCAGTTAAAAAATATAAAAAAAACATAGGCACAATTTTTTTTATAAGCATTTAAAGTTTGAAGTTTGATAAAATTTATCAACTTTAAAATGTAATAATTATTTTGTAGAAAAAAATTTATAAAATGTTCAACTTTTATAGCTAAGGATTGAAAATTGAAAACAAGTTTCCACGTAAATTGGTGATATATATATTACTTTATTCACAATAATATCATCAAATATACTTAGTCATATCATAGGCTGACTGACCGTCTTCGCTCAGAACCGTTTTTCTTATACAATGATATTATATCATTGAATTCAAATTTCACACCATTCATTATAGTGACCCACTTGAAACGTACTGCACAGCAGAGAGATATCCACTTGCCCACCTTTTTAAATACTTATTTAAGGGGCCTTGCTATAGCATTGATTTAAGGAGAACCATTTAGGCAATTTCTAATCTCGTCGTCGCCACATGAGATCTAAGTGTGTGATTATTACTTATTAGTGTGTGTGGCGTTGATGTGGGTCAATTGTAGCGGTACGAGGGCTCTCGCACGCACTTGTCAGTGTGTAATATTATGATCATGAAAAAATGTTTATTTTTCTTTCCAACAATACGTCGCAACGATTATCTCGATTTGCATTTTGACAAAATATTCTTTTTTTCCACAGCATGTACGAGGGATCGATCGAGGCACATTTTTAAAATTGTATTTAGTTAATTAAATAAAAAAGAAATTCTGAATTTTTTAGAAGTTTTTACAACATTTATTGCAATTTAAATTACAAAAATTAAAAATGTGGCTCGATCGTTCCCTGGTATATATTACGGAAAATCCGGATATTTTTTTATCGGCCATGATAATTGTCGACACGTACCGTTGGAAATAGAAACAGTAGTTTTTGACAAAAAAAGACGTGCTGGTGAGGCCCCTTAATAACTGAATCATTATTTAAAGTGAAACTAGTTTTGAAATAATTATATATAATATAAACTTATACAATACAATTATAGTAGCACATTCAATAACAAGTTGGAACAAATACACGTTACTACAAGGAAACATTTTCATTTGACATTTTTTTTTTAGAACCCTAAATCAATCTAAACCAAACAGTGCTAAGTTATGACCACCTATCAATAAAATATTATTTAAATACATAACTAAATACAAATAAATATATTTTTCTAGTTAAAATATAGTTTATTTGTTGGTTGGCACTTTTAGCTTCGCTCCATGGTTGTTTCACTTTGCAAATCAAAAACAGCCTTTAATTTTCTATTAAAAAATACCGCAGAAAAGTGACAGTAAAAACCAATTTTAAGGCACGAGTGCTTAATATAGAAATCCCTCATTGAAAAGTTCTTTTACATATTCCTAACGAGCATTTTAAGTATTATTTATTAATAAAAAAAAAAAAATTAACAAAGGGTGCTCGTAAAATGTATTTAAAGTGTACCTACATGGTTGATAAGTTATTATAATTTTATTAATATACATGTGCATTTTATTATAGGCGTTCACGCGAACGCAAGATACGTCGTAGCAGAGACCGTGGTTCTAAGGATGTAGAGAATGATGAAGTTGAAGAGGTTCCCGTTACCAAATCTAGAGATAAAGACCATGAGAGCGAAAGAAAAAGAAAGCAGCGCAGTTGTTCTAGGGACCGCGAGAGTAAGAAGGATCGCAAAGAAAGTGATCATCATCGCCGAGACAAGTAAAGCGTCATGATAATTTTGTGGCAGTTGTGCAGAAACTAAAACTTAATTTTATGTTTTATAGGAGTAAAGATCGCCGCGATGAACACTATAGAGACAATTCTGAACGTGATGACAAAATTCATACTAAACAAGAACCTGTCGATGGTTAGTATACTTGTTTTAGATTCTGAGCAATGAATGTACCTATTTGTTCTACAGTGTGTTTTTTTCTTAAGATACTTTTTAGTACACAAATGTATTTGATTTTCAACTTTGAGTGTGGCTTCCTCACTTAATTTAATTTTTAATATTGTATGTCTATGATATTATATATTTTTTGGTTAAAATATTTTTTTGTTGACTGCTACAGGGACATTTTTATGGAACGTTAAAATTTAAACTTACTAACTATTTAAACTAAAAATAAATAAATAATGTTATAAGTACCTTATTTTTTATTTTTAGAATATGACAATAGTTATGACAATTATTACAATGACGAGTATGATAATGATTACAACAGTCCTCATGATGATTATGATCCATATTTGGTTAAAAATGAGGAACCCGATGAAGAAAATGCATATGGAAGCCGTTACAGTAATAATGCAATATGATATAATAGACTGTCTTGTACTGTAGATATTGTCTATTTTTAACACAAATAAAAATTTAAAACTTAAGAAAAATGTAATAATTCTTGTTTAGTTCAATGTTTCAAAACAGATTACTGTTTCTATATATTATAGTAGGCAAGTATATAAATTCCACATCTTCATTTTTTAAATTTGTATTAATTAATATTTTAATAAATAATTTGTTGAATTGTAATTAATTTAAAGGGTTTATATAAATATATTATAATGTTATATTTCTTCCCTAATATTTCTATTTTGTAAAAGTTTAATAATTTTTTCTTCTTCCCATCATTAAATCTGTATTTATTAAATTCAAATCATTATTTTCTGCAACGCCCAGAGGAACTTGGTACCTATATATGCCAAAATCAGTTATATTTTCTCCATCCACAAATTTAGGAAGATTGTACGTTATCCATAAATTGTGAAGAACAATACGCACAAGCATTAATTATTTTTGATACTTTCTCCGGTCTGTAATGCAAATTTCGATCTTTTATAAGACATCAGCTGTGAATTGAGTATAAAAAAATGAATAAATATATTATCCTCATTGTATAATACATGGCCTAAATACAATTTACCGAAAACGTCCCTTTAGAACTCCATTGCAACGTTCAATGATACTTCTAGCAGACATTTGTTGTTTATTAAAATATTCATCGACTTCAGTAGTTGGATTTGCAATGGCCATGGACATAATGGGTAGCCTGAATCCTCTGGTTAATATAGTATTTTAATAGATAAAGTTTCTTTGAACTATATTTATAATTTATTTACCCAACAAGAAAAAATTATTAAGACCCTTTGTATAATATAGATCTTGAAGTAATGGTAATAGACACTAGAATCATTCCAAATATGAGGATCATGGGAAACAATGCATTAACATTTAGTATTTTCAAATCGGAATCACAAATCTACAACATTACCTATGTACCTATACAGTTTAAATTTCAGAAAATATTAGCCTATAACCTATATAAACATATCCAACATTATAAATTAAATGTGATATTTACTAGTTTGACATTTATAGAATGGTAGCATTTACGATTTACATAAATGTACTCAGGATGTTGGTTTTCGATTAAATTTAAATTATTGAAGATGGTTGTACTATATTGCAACACGAGCGCAGTCAATTCAACCAACAACTCCTGAAAATCATGTTTTAGTATAAAATTTAAAAATATCAACAATATAATACAAAAAAACGAAGACAAGAAAGAAAGGTTATTTTTACTATTTTCAAACTTGGTCAAGCTCGTATAAAATTGATGGAAACTTAGTGCAACGAGTGCTTAAGGTGGTAAATAAAAATATCCCCTTTAAAACGTACCTATACTTTGTTAACTGTGTTATAAATACTTTGAATATTCATACTTTTGTTATTAAATCAATATTGCCGATGAACGTTCACCGTTTTCAGTAAGTGGTCTTAACCAGTCCTGTAAAGTATTTAAGTAAAAGTATTTGAGTAAAAGTATTGAATAACTTTTTAAGTACTTTCAGCATGAAGTATTTTGAATGGTATTTTAAATACTTTTTTTTGTATTAAATACTTTTTGGTATTGAATACTTTGGTTTTTTATTACGAACATTTTATTTTTATTCGAAATAATTGGTTGGAAAAATATTATTGTCAACTACAATAATAGAAAAATAGTTTTATTTAATATTCTGTATTTCTGTGTTAGCCGAAGCCTAAAGGTTTGTGAAAACCAGATTTCTAAAAAAAGTTATTGAATATTGAATAACAATTCCCCTTAAAACTATTAGATAACTATTAGATTACCTACTTCCTATGTGTTTATATTACGATAATTAGAAACCCACTACAAAAACTAAAAGTATTTGAAAAGTATTCCAAATACTTTTTCAAAGTATTTTAGTAGTATTTGAAATACTTTACAATTAAAGTATTTGAGTAGTATCTTAAATATTTAAAAAAAAATGTATTTGAGTATTTACTCAAGTACTTTTTAAAAGTATTCTTTACAGGACTGGTCTTAAAATATTTATTAAATGATTTGCAAGATACTTAGATAATCTAAGACTTTTAACAAATAATCTGTCTGACAACATAAATGGTTCCATAGATTTTTCTTTTATTATCCTGACTTGCTGTATCGCGTTTACTTGTTCTTCAATATTATAAATTAAAAATAGATTTGCGTATAAATTGTCCTATCAATTGATAACGTTATTATAGAATACATTTCTGTGTAGCTAGGTTATGTAAGACTGATTTATTATTTATAATGAATAAAATATAGTAAATGGTTGTTTAGTTTGACCGTGATTATTAACAGGTGGTACCTACTCGTATTATATTTTTAATTCATTTTTAATACCTACACTTCAAATCACATCTAATTCAATGAATATTTCTAGGGTATTATGTAGGTAGATATACCAGTGGCTTCCAAGTTCCAAGTAGTTTATTCTAACGGGCATTGCGGACACTTGAATGGTTTTTCTTAGGTGTGTGTCTGATCAGGTATATGGTATATCTCGGCGTAGGTATAGCATGGACCCGGTCAACAACAACGCCATTTGCAATGGGCGTGACGGGAGGCTCTTGTAGGTACTGATGCTGCAGCTACGGGAGGCGGTAATGGTTGTCGGGTTGGCGAGGGGACGTCACCCGTCCAGCCTATGTTACCGGCATTGCTGTTGGCCGGTCCATACTATACGCTAAGCCCCCCCCCCCCGCCACATCACAAGTCTCGCCGCTGGAGCAGTCCGTGCAGAGATCGGCCGAGGCGTATACCAGTGCGAGATGTGCAGCAATTGATGATGCTCTATTATAGGCGGGCAGTAAAATCATATAAAAGTTTAATTCTTTGTACCAGGTATATTATGTAACATAATATGATAATGGATTATGACAAACATTGAGTGTAAAAATATAATATTAAGCTACCTATACAAGAATGAATAAAATTATAATGTACAAATTGAATATTATACTATAATAATAGTTTTAAACAGTTATAATTATTGTAATGAAAATTCGATGAGAGATAAATTAAAAAAATCGACATCATTTCTATACTGTTGCAAAGGCACATTAAAATTTAATGGAGAATTTAATAGCTAATTTTTTGTACTTGATGTTTATCAGATAGAACAACGATTTATCGCGTGATAATATTGTATTTATTTTGAAGTACGTTCTAATAATTCGGTGCAGTCGATATACAACTTTTAGTTTTGGTAGAGTAAAAATACTAAGAAATCCTTTGACGTCTGTATACACTGAGAGCGGAATTCTTTTGACATAATGTTTTTCAAATGATGGAAACCTAAGGAAATTATTTCGAATTGTAGACAATGTATGTAATATGATGGGACTTCTGACACATCCAGCGCGACGGTAGTGGCGCGAAGCTAAGTAAAAAAAAAATAGCGGAGTAGTCACTAACGTATAATAACAGGACACCGAGTTTTAACATTGAAAAATCGTCCTAATTTATGTCAATTCTTTGCCAAGCTCTACGGGGCAAACGGCTGAACATACAAAGTATAGTATGAGGTATCAATCGATCAGAAATATTGTGCAGGTGGGAACAGAAGAATTCGCTGGCAGATTGATTAGATAGTTTGTAAGTTATGAGCAAAAATGTTCAATTAGTACTTTTAAGACCGATTTTGCGTACGGAACAGTGGGGATGG
>NC_042495.1:25583851-25586432 GCF_005508785.2 Acyrthosiphon pisum
AACCAGAAACCCGTAAAAATTTTACCCGGTTTTTAACACGAAAAACGAAACCCGCAAAAAATTGTACCCGGTTTTTAACACGAAACCCGAAACCCGCAAAAAATTGTACCCGGTTTTGAACACGAAACCCGTAACCCGAAATATTTTAACCCGTTTTGACTCCCTGATTATTACCCTATGGTGACAACTGACAATAATATTGCAAAAACAAACCATTTCGTGACTTGCACTCGATTGTTCCCGACGTGTTTATACTTTTATTATTATATAATACTAGCTGATACCGTGCACTTCGTTGCTCGTTAAATGTACCAACTCTATATGACTCAAATTGTCTTCAATTTGTTATTTAATATCAGGGGCGTATTTAGGGTTGTATAACAGGGGGTTGTATAACAAGAAAATATACACCATCATTAAAAGAAAAAAAAAACACTAACGTAAATGTACCTATAGTAATACCTATTATACATTTTTTACTTTATAGGAAATCAGATTTTTTAGATTTATATTGTTGGATAAACAATGTACTAATAATTTATTTACTAAATGGTATTTTTACACACATTTATTATATTATTACTTATACAACCAAATGTTTTTTTTTTTTATAAATTCTGAAAATTGTTGATTTATAATTAATAACTAGCCCGCGCCACTCCCTCGCACACATCCAATAAACATATTGTATATATAGCTTTCTTTTTTATTTTGTTTTCTCGTAATGTCATAATAAAAACGAGGGACCGTGTGGCCGTCCGTTAGTTACCAGTAAATAATTATACGATTATTTCGGTATTACGTGTATATTTTTTGTCTACAGTTACGATTGTTTGTACCTAATAACCTATATAACTATACATATAGATATTTTCAAAGGTTATAATATATTCATTCTAGCCAATATTAAACAAATAAGTACCAAAACAGCACGAAGGCTACTAAATTTTATTTAAATTTAACATAATATAATATTATAGCTTATTGGGCTGTATTTTAAATACGCGTTTAGAAACCGGTAATTTATAAGCACACTAAAGGTTATTCTTAACTTGCTTATAATTTATCGGCATAGTTTTGATTTTAATGATAATAATTAATGAACTATAATATCATGTATATTATTCTCGAGATGAAAGATTTAAAAATATTGTTGCTATGGACAACTATACCGTTTGTTGTGGACGTAACGCTTTTTCTTTGTTTTTGGTTCTCGGATAGGAATAATTAGTTTAATCAATATATTGTAACGCACCTTATTTCGATCGCAAAAATATATACATCTTTATTTACGGTTATTTATTACGACGACGCGAGACGGTGCCGATTACATCGATCGTACGCGACTGACTCAATAGTCACATAGTATAATATAAGTCTATAATAATGTGTTATCGGGATTGGCCCGCGTATCGTCTTTATCAATACCGAACGATACCGATACAAATTATCGACTCTTAATATAAAATAATAATAATAAAATAGTACAATATAATAATATAATAGCACGCGTCAACACCGTTTGGAATAAATATTTTTTATGTCATAGTTTATTATATTGCCCGAATCGTAACAACGAACTGCTCTGAACCTACGCGTATATTCATCGCAATATTTTATAACTGTTATAACACACTTTTTTGTCGTTATATTAGTTAAGTATCTCCAGGAATATGTCAAATACCACGGAAGCCAACATCGTCGAGGTACTTACCCCATCCGCTGAATTAGACGAAAACACTTTGGACGTGGCGTCGGAAACACGCGGTCAGTTTGCCGGCCCTCGTCGTTACAAACCGCGTCTTCGGGTGATGCTGGAACGAAATTGCCGTCTGCGGGTGATTCGGCCAACGTTGAAGTCGTCACGTCCGATTGTTCACCGTCGGCATTTTCGACGCCAGACTGTTCAGCGTCGACATCTCCCCCGTCCGTCGCGTCGGGTTTGGCTGCCCGTCTCGCCTCCGCAGCAATCTGCAAGCCGTGATGGCCTCGTGCAGGATCCGCCGAGACGCACGAGTTCGATGCCCAACGTTTATGTCCGGTTTTGTTCGTCGCAAGATTCTATCATCGAGTCGTCCCTGCAGTTTGCTGCTGACGAGCAAACAGCGGTACAGAGTTTGCAACAAGACGTACCCGAAGACCGGCGGTCTGTTGATACCGAACCGGAACAAGAGGCTAAACGGCCTAAATTAAAAAAGTCGACGTGGAAGAGGACGAAACGTTTCCTCAGACAGTCAGACGTGTGTTTTGTCGCGCCTAATATTGTTATCTGCAATCTAGGTCGAGCGTTAAGCTAGGGACACACTTTTCACACGCCACGTGTTAACATGTCTTTACACACCACGCGTTAACACGCCGATAATTTTAAATCGCGCGTTAACCCGTTTATTTTTAAATATTATTCGGTTTTGTGATTATATTTATAACGTCTTACCACGGCGCGGTATATAAAGGCATGGTAACACGTGGCGTGTGAATAGTGTGTCCCAACCTTTAGTCATGTGCACGAATTAAGATATACAGGATACGAAACGGAAAGGTCTTATCAATGTTTTTCTGAAACCCGCACCTTCTCACATTG
>NC_042495.1:25586731-25592066 GCF_005508785.2 Acyrthosiphon pisum
GCAATGTGAGAAGGTGCGGGTTTCACTTATCACAAGTTCGTTTCGTATCCTGTATATCTTAATTCGTGGTCATGTGTCATCAGGTCATAATACATCATAATACCAAGTGGCGTATATATGAATTATATTCACTATGGGCCAATTTATCGTTATCACTAGACAAGCGTAGCACGACTAACATAGCCATAATTATACATTTTTAGGGAGCTGGTGGGAGTGGTTATAATTATGACATTATATACAGTACAGATAAAAATTGCGCAATTCAATTTTATAATTACTATGTAATATTAATTTTTTGGTTCTTATTTTAAAAACATGGACAGTCGTGTCATTTATATAATATTTCACTGTTATCTTACTATGAATTTAACATCAAAGTCAATAAGTCATCAAAGCAAGAAATGACGAAATAACATTTTCTTGTTGATTCCTCAAAAACGATTTTAATCAACCGGCTAACTTAATCATGGTGAAAAACTGTGTAAATATACATGCAATGCTTTAATTGAACCTGCAATTTCGCTATGGGCCCTGGCCCAGGGGGCCTCCCCCCCTATATACGCCACTGATAATACCTGTTCGAACTTGCCGCCGTTACCAATATACGATTTGGCAACCGGTCCGCGAGACTATAATCTACCATGGTTTAACCTGTCTTTTCCGTGCGCTCTACGAGAGCTGACCGTGTGCGCGTGGTCGCGTCCGGCCGTTGTTCTGGTGCCGTTTAGCGACGACCCCGGGTTCGCGTGGTGTGCTTTATCCGCGCACATTCCTTCGTTTATATTGTTTTCGACGCTGTTTTTATCGTTTCCGACGTCGTTGCGACTATCGTCGACCCGTCGTCCGTCGTGCGACAGAAAGGCGTTGCCGCCAATTACCCGCGTCCGTGATTAGGTACTTCGCGTCGGGTCATCATCGTAGTCGTCCGATTCCGACGGGCCATGGTTCGTATCGCGATCGGCAACACGTCATCGTTCGCCATCGATCTGATTATTGTGTGCATACCTAAAGGCGGGTTCACAACTGCCCGTGTCGTGTCGTGTCGTGCAAAATCGTTTTTTCTGGTTGGTTCACCAAAATAAAATATGTAAGCGTGTCGACCAACACGATACCGCGATTACCGTGAAGTTGAATTTTAATTCAACTGGTCACAATGTTTACGCCTTGGTAGATTTGTTTACTGTTATCTTATCTATCTAA
Organism: Acyrthosiphon pisum; assembly: GCF_005508785.2. NCBI lineage: Eukaryota > Metazoa > Arthropoda > Insecta > Hemiptera > Aphididae > Acyrthosiphon > Acyrthosiphon pisum. Next base: position 25,587,935 of record NC_042495.1, read on the forward strand.
TACCTATGGTATCTATTATATTTTGATTAGATGCCAAGTTGGTATCGTCCTGATTCGGAATTCACAATTCACACGACACGACACGACATGGGTAGTTGTGTCCCGCGTGCGACGCCGCTCTCAGTGCCGTGATTGCATAATTCGCGTTACGTAATCCGGCCATTCGCCGTCGTCAACAGCCGCCGCGCCCCGCTTCGCCAGCCTGTCGTCTCGTTCACGCTGCCGCAGCTGTAGTTGCAGTCGCTGCCGCCGATACACCGCCCCACCGCGGCGCATGTGCCGACCGGTAGTTATATTATCATCGGGGCTCGTTACTTCATGCACTAAAAATTGTCAAAATATGCATTAAAATATGCACAAAAAAGTTCGAAAATATGCATTTATATTATGCTCTAACATTTTTAAAATATGCATTATGTAAAAAAAATCATGAAAAAGTTTTAAAACAATAAGAATTAATCCATAAATTATAAAAAATTCAAATTCCTCCACAAAATTTTGCAAACGGCCCGCAACTGTTTGTTTTTCTTTCGGCATTGTTAAAATAAAATATGAATAATGTGTACAGTAGTAACCTACCTATTGGCGATCAAAAGCTTATCAAATTGATAAGCTGAAACAGGCGCGCTGTGTATTATTTATATGTTATTTTTCCATTTGGCCCGTTTCAGACCACCCCCCGCTGGCCAGTAAATTGATAAGCTTTTGATCGCCAATACCTCACATGAAAACACTAAAACAGGAAATTGAATGGATAAACGCATACGACTCATCCGAGTAAACTCATCAGCGAGTGTAAGAAAACTATACTGTAGAGTGTAGCAATGTACAAAATTATAAATGCTGGTTGGTGAGAAGCTGCCACTTTATACCGTGGAGGATGGTAGTGGTAGACTGGTAGCGATTACACTGTTTCCGCGATATTTCGTAAAACGCATAAAATCTAAATAAGTATGTAGGTACTAGGACATTAGGTAGTCACACGCTCACTGAATAAAAATAAATCAAAACACTATAATTTTGTAAACAGGAAAGTAAATAAGAAACAAGAAACATTTCAAATATTTGTCTAAAATAATATTTTTATGAAATAATATGCACTAACGACTGTAAAAAATTGACTTTAAGCCAAATATGCCTTTGCACCCAAAACATGCAAAAACATGCACTATCAAACTTCTTATTATTATTACTATTGATATGAAATGGATTTGTATCTCAGCTAGCATGTTTTCCGGTGTAGCAAAAAAAAACATGCAGATGCATGAAATTACGAGCCCTGATTATCATTGTTGCGATTATCGCACGTGTTATTATTATCTTATTATTGTTGTTATATTATTATTGTCTTGCGTTGCGCCCGGGAAGAGACGTTTTCCCGGCCAACATACGTACACTGGTTCTTGTACAATATAATATATTATTTTACCATTTTTAAGAACTATTCTTAAGCCCGATTCACACTAGTCCGACACGGCACGGCACGGCACAGCACGTACCAGCACGACAAAATATTATATTATTAGTTTATATGAGATAATGCACATTGGTGAGTACCGTCACCGCACCAGCACGGACCGGCACCGACCGGACCGACCGACCATCATCCGAAAGAATGTTTTGACGGTCCGGTCCGTGCCGGTCTGTGTCGGTACGTTTAGTGTCTGTGTAATGTGAACATACAAACCGGCAAACACCGGTGAAAAAACATTCAAATTTATATAATTTTATTTAGAAATTAAAATGTTTAGGTTTTCAGTATTCCTTTCCAAGTACAAATGGTATTACTCACTTTAATGAAATAATAAAATACAACATTGTTACTTCCACTCTTTGAATTTACACAAGGATCTTCATATCAAGCATTGGTGGAAATCCATGGAAAAAGTTGGGGGGGGCTATGATTTTATATGTGAAGATTCAATATATGCGTCATGCGATATAATATGAAAATCATACAACATTTTTATATTTTTGCAAGAACTTTTTTTTTTCTATATTAAAAAGAACTAAGAATAATGCAAAACAAATTAGACAATTCTAAGACATGAATGATAATAATAATATATTAGTTATATAATAAAACTTCAAAATAAATAAATTCATCTGTAGGTATAACATAAATAAGTTATAATAAAAAATGTTCAATCAAAAAAAAACCCTATCAAAACATAATATTATTCCACCTTTAAAATATAAATATATTATAACAATATTACATTATATTATTATAATAAAACATAAAAAACAACATTATTTAATTAAAACAGTATAAAACATATAAATTAAAATAAATTAAACTTCAAAATATTAATGTACACGATTTTGATAAAAAAATTTAAATATTTTCTTCTGTACTTGTTTGAAAATAGGTACCAGTTGAAGAAGAAGTAGTAGGTACTGAGCTATAAAATTGAGATACATTGTCTGTTGATGTTTCGATGTTTTGAAAGTTGTATGGCTGAACTGATGGATGAGCTACAGCTAATTGTTGATCTGTAAAAGTATTCAAGTATGTTTGTGGTTGTGTATACTTTAATTGTTCCAATTCCATTTCAGATACTATTGAAAAAATTTTATTCTTAGCAACATGTTGCAAATATGGAGAAAACTGTTTCACTGTTGAACAAATAGAAGAAAAAAATTGATCTAAAGCGTCTAATTTTTTATCTGCTTCGCTCGATTTGTTGTCTCTGTTGTCTAAAATAAATTTCATAAGTGTAGCTGATGCATTTTGAGGTACAGTGGAGTCAGTGTTCGTTTCATTTTTTTTAAATTTTTTTTTAGGAAATGATTGCTTAGTTGAAGGTGCAGATGTTTTTACACTCTGATTTGATAATGGCTCTATAACTTCTTGACCAACTTCAATTGATCCATCTGAATTTTCACTCATGTATTCCGAACGAGTTTCTTCATTATTTGAATAAGACAACTCGGCATCATCATCATCACTAACCCTGTTCACACTACTAATAGATTCTCTTTCTTTCATGTGCTTTTTCAAAAATTCCATTTCATCGGAAAATTTCCATTTCTTAACAAATTTAGATTTTTGACCAGAAACAGTTATTAATTTTTTGGATGATCTCCTATAAGCATCTCTTAAGCCACTCCACGTTTTTTTGCAAATTTGTGCTAAAATATTTAATTTTACTCTTTATTAATAATTTTACGTATTTGTTGTTTTACTACTAGCTAGTATTAGCACAATTTTTTTTATAAGCATTCAAAGTTTGAATTTTGACAAAATACGTAAAAATCACAAAAATTCGCAAATTGTTTTTAAGCTAGAAATTCATAAAAAAAAATTTTAAATCTAAGATTTGAAAACTTTTAATAATCTATAATATATCTTAGACAGATAAACCGTCAGCGCTCAGAATCGTTTTTCGTATACAATGATATAATATCATTGTATTCAAATTTAATTCCATCCATTACAGTAACCCATCACTTGTAACCTACTGTACAGTAGAGCGACATCCACGACTTACACGTTTTTTAAATCTTAGGTTTAAATAGAAAAAAATTTACGAATTTCTGAATCCAAAAAACTTTGCGATTTTTACGTATTTTTTCGAAATTCTAATTTTAGACACTTATTAAAAACAAATTTCTAAAATACCCTCAACTTTTAGATTCTGAGTGAAACGATGAATGTATTGATTTTACAATGATGTGTGTTTTTTTTTTTTATTTTTTTTTTATTTTTGTGTCTGTGTACACGATAAGTAGTCGAAATAATGCTTCGATTTTCGACTTCAGTATCTCGTTCGATGGGAAAGTGAATATCGTTGGTGCATTGGGGAGGTCAAAATTTAAATTTCCCAGTGGTTTTCAAAAGCGCCGGGAAAAACAAAAGAAAAATTAAGGAAAAACGGGAATTTTTACGCAAAATCGATTTTTCACAAAATTGAATTTGGTTTTTGGTGTAACTTTAAAAAAAATTACCGTAGATACATGAAATTTTGACTGATTGTTTATCTTAGCATCTTCTATACACCATAACATTTTCAAAATATTTTGATGTATTTTGAGCTCTTTACGGACATTTTTATTTTCCATTTTTTAATAGTTTTTTTTTCTAAAAATATCAATAAAATTTTTATTTTGTTGGGATAAAAAAAGCTTG
>NC_042495.1:25592964-25612418 GCF_005508785.2 Acyrthosiphon pisum
AAAATTATTTTGTAGTTAAAAATTTATAAAATGTTCACATTTTTGTATCTAAGAATTGAAAATTTAAAACAAGATTCCACGTAAGTAATTAATTCTGTTACCAAAAAATCTAAAAAATACATTTACGCAGTTTATTTTTATAGTCATTTTAAGTACAAATTTGGACGAAATTACATATTAAAAACCTAGGATAACTATTTTAGTTATTTTGTTGTGATTGTATAATATTATTCGTGGGTACTTGAAACTTCTAAAGTATACTATTATATATCTATGATAGTACCACGGTTTTTTGTTGATGTATAACGCGTTATAAGTACCTAATAAATATTATGATATGATTAATTTGGAATTTATTATAGGCACCTAATATAGTATTATGTCTTATACCTAGACTAACATACCGTCTCCGCTCAGAATCGTTTTTCTTATACAATGATATTGTATATTATACAATGATATATCATTGAATTCAAATTTAATACCATCCATTATACAGTGACCCACTTGTAACCTACTGTACAGCAGAGCGAAATCCACTTACCCACCTTTTTTTAATGTTATCTAACATTAATTGATGAAAATCTTTATATTAAATTTTTAAGTTTTTTGACCGAGCAAAATTTTTTTATCGATATTTAACAAAAAATTACCGAAAACTGTATAGGCCTATACGCCTATAAATAGCTCAAAATTTTTTTTGTTTCGTCATCGTAACTTTGAGGTCCAGGATATGGCCTCAACAAATAATTTTTAAGAGGAAATGCTTCATCTCCTATGATAACATAGGGTAATTCTATATCTGTACCGTGCAATACTCGACCATTAGGAATGTTAAATTTATTTTTTTCTGATGCTTTTCCAAAATTTGAGGTCGATAATATACCTCCGTCACTATTTTTCCCATACGCACCAATATCGACAGCAATGAATTTGTATTGAGCATCAACTAATCCTAATAGCACAATAGAAAATGTTTTCTTGTAATTAAAGAATAATGAGCCACTATTCGGGGGAGCTTCAATAGTAACGTGCTTTCCATCTAATGCGCCTATACAATTGGGAAAATTCCATAGCTCCCAAAACTCGTTGGATATTTGCACCCAATCTTCTTTTTTGGGACATGGTATGCATTCATTTTTCATTTTAGATATAATAGCATCACATACTTCTAAGACAATTCCCTGGACAGTTGAATGACCCAATCGAAAACTGAATGCTATAGTTTGATAAGAATCTCCGGTTCCCAAAAACCTATATAAAATAAATAATTTAATATTTGAAACCAGTTTTTATAGTTTTATAGGTCTATTATATTTTTTTTCGGGGTCAACATTATGAAGAATATTGAATTTAAATATGAAAATTAAATTTTTTTTTTTTATTTATTCTTTGAAAATGTTTCAGCACACCAGGTGCTATTACAAATATATTTACAATTATAATTTAACCTTTATATTTAAATTGCTGATTGTAAAAATTAAATTTAAATTTAAACTGAACATTTAATTAAACAAATAATATAAAATGTAAAAACATTTTAATTAGCTTATATATTATGCGCATAATTTGTGTGATTTTCATTAAAATAGTACTATAACATTGATTTACCTCAAACATACAGCCAGTTTTTCTTTAGCTGGTATTGATTCTCTGAAATGTGTGTTTTGTTTGGTTATGTCATCTTTGATTTTCTGATAGAGCACATTAAATTGGTATCTTGACATTCGAAAATACTTGAAAAATTTATCCTCGTGATCTTCTAATTGTCGACAAAGAGTAGCAAATTCACCTTCAGTCTTCCGTTTTTTCAAAATGTCGTGAACCCAAATCGACCTTTTTTTAATATTTGTTTGTCTAACATCTTGTTGTTCTTCATCTTCGTCTATTAAAACCGCTATCATAGCCAATTCGGGCATAGATAAATGACGAAACATATTTATTATTTTTTAATTATCACCGAACCACGTAAACTCTTGTCGACCGCACTACAAAAGAGGCACGCAAATACAAACCAACGTTATAATATTATAGATCTAGGAAATATTATTAGGATGCTGGTGGTTGCTGGTGGTTGCTGGTGGCTGGCGTTGGTTGCTGGTGTGTGCTGGTTCTATGTGAATTAACGGTGCCGTTACGTTACGGTCCGGTGCTGTGCCGTGCCGTGCCGTGTCGGACTAGTGTGAATCGGGCTTTATACATCAACAACAAACCGTGATACTATCATAGATATATAAAAAATATACCTACTTTAGAAGTTTCAAGTACCCACGAATAGTATTGTACAATCACAACAAAATAACTAAAATAGTTGTTCTAGGATTTTTAATATGTAATTTCGTCCAAATTATATAAATGTTTAACTACAAAATAATTATTCAATTTTAAATTTGATAAATTTTGTCAATTTTTGAACTTTAAATGCTAATAAAAAAAACTGTGACTAAGAATTTTTAATATTTTTCAAATGTCATTGTAACAATATAGTAGGAGCCTTGTATTAAATTTTGAAGTATTTTTACTCAACAAATAAAGTTTTATTGATATTCATAGAAAAAAAAACTAATAAAATTGGAAACTGAAAATGTCCCTAAACAGTTTAGATCAAATCAATATATTTTTAAAATTTTATCATGTATAGAAAATGGAATTATAAACAACCAGTGAAAATTTCAGGTAGGTACGGTCATTTGTTTTAAAGTTACACCAAAAACCAAAATCAATTTTCTTGAAAACAGATTTTGCGTAAAAATTCCCGTTTTTCCTTAATTTTTCTTTTGTTTTTTTACGGCACTTTTGAAAACTACTGGAAAATTTTTACTTTTGACCCCCCAAAGTACTAACTAGATTCACTTTCCTATCAGAAAAGATACTGTTGAAGAAAATCGAAGCACTTTTACTAAATGGTGATGACAGACACAAAAAAAAAAACTCATCATTGTAAAATCAATACATTCATTGTTTCACTCAGAATCTAAAACACACACAATTATACTATTTAAATTTTTAAATTTATAGGTATTTACAATGTATGTCAATTAATTATTATCGGATTCCAAGTGTTATCAACAAAATACTTAATGTCCAAATCTAATCTAATAACTAATAAGTAATAATCAAACTAATCAATAAATTTCGATGAACATTTCACAGAAAATTTTGAAAATAAAAATAAAACTATGACATAAGCCAAGGGGGGGGGGGGTCCGGACCCGGGGTCTACCCCCCTGGGTTCGCCACTGTGCAAAATCATAAGTGCTTACAAATTGTATATAAATACGAGCCTCCCTCTACGACATTGTACGTAAGCCGTGTCTATTAGCTCACGTAAGCAGTTTCAGAACATGTTACACGACGGCACAGCTAAGGTAAATTGTTATCTTATATTCTAAACATATTATTAATTATTATTTATTATTTTTATTATTATAGAAACTTAAAAAAAAAAAATAGTCAAAGATTTAAATTTTAATTTGAATTGTAATTTGTTATTATAATAACATTCATATTAACTTATTTTTCTCTTTTTCCAAGTGTAAGCAGTGCTTACAGTGCTTACGCACCTGACGGAAATCCTTTTTCGGCCCGTTGTGAAGACGACGGTCGTATAATATTATAATAACATATTCTGTTATTATAATAATATATCATCGTCGTTGCTTCTTCGTCCGGTATTGACCGCAAAACCCATAGTCGTATTACTACGTATCATAATATTATAATACACTCCGTTCAGATTATACGGCCCTGGTTACAGCAATACACTAATACGGCATGCACACGTCTTGCATGTCGTTACGGAGCCGCAAGAGTGCAAGTGCCCGAAGGCGGTTGAGGTTGGCTCGCGGTTGAACAGTGGCGGCAGCGAGCCGCGTCGGGCGGTAAAGGACCGCGAAGTCGAGTGACCGCGGATCGGCGGTCGACGGAGCGAAAACCGCGTTTACGGTACCAGGGTCGCATGCAGAGGGGAGCCGTTCTCTGCGTCGCCGTCGTCACGGGCCTCGGCGGCGGCACACGTGTACGGCACATGTAGCACAATATGCGTTCTTATAATTAGTGTTGGAAAATTTCATGAAATTTAAAAAAATGAAATATTTCAATTATCATTATTTTTGTAGTTTTGTCTTGTAAAATATTAAATAATTAATCTAAATAAATTAAATACCTCATTAGTCATTGACACACATTTTTTTCTTAGTTTTAATGTATAATAATATAATATTGTATTTTTTTGCTGTACCTATTATTTGATGTAAAAATGTAAAATAAATAAGGAATAGATAAGTATATTGTATATGTACCATGTACGTGGTAACTTATATAGTTATATGTTAAAAATCAGATCAGAGTTTTCTTGATCGAGAATCCTTAAGACATGTATTTGTATAATTGTATATAAAAAAAACATAATAAAAATAAAAAAGGTGGGTAAGTGGATGTCGCTCTGCTGTACAGTAGGTTAGAAGTGGGTCACTGTATAATGGACAGTATTAAATTTGAATTCAATGATATAATATCACTGTATAAGAAAAACGATTCTGAGCGGAGACGGTATATCAGTCTATGTATTAGACATATATATACTTATCTATGGTATTAAAAAAAAATTGACCTAAAATAGGTACCTATAATAAATTCCAAATTAATCATATCATAATATCTATTAGGTACTTATAAGTTATAACGCGTTATACATCAACAAAAAACCGTGGTAAAATCATAGATATATAATAGTATACTTTAGAAGTTTCAAGTACCCACGAATAATATTATACAATCACAACAAAATAACTAAAATAGTTATCCTAGGTTTTTAATATGTAATTTCGTCCAAATTTGTACTTAAAATGACTATAAAAATAAACTGTGTAAATGTATTTTTTAGATTTTTTGGTAACAGAATTAATTACTTACGTGGAATCTTGTTTTAAATTTTTAATTCTTAGATACAAAAATTGAACATTTTATAAATTTTTAACTACAAAATAATTTTTCAAATTAAGATTTGATAAATTTTGTCAAAATTTGATCTTTAAATCAGGGCTTGAAACCGAAAACATTTTTTCCGGTTTCGGTTTCGGTTTCGGATACCGGTATCGATTTTTTCCGAATTCGGTTTCGGTTTCGGATACCGGTATTGACTTTTTTCGATTTCGGTTTCGGTTTCGGATACCGGTATCATTTTTTTCTGATTTCGGTTTCGGTTTTGGATACCGGTATTGATTTTTTCCGATTTCGGTTTCGGTTTCGGATACCGGTATTGACTTTTTTTGATTTCGGTTTCGGTTTCGGATACCGGTATCGATTTTTTCCAATTTCGGTTTCGGTTTCGGTTTTTAACGGTTTTAACTGGTATTCAAAATCAGTATCGAATATCGGTTTTAATCCCTGTAATTATAATAATTTATAATGACATAAAATACTGGCGTGGAACCTACTCGCCAGTCGCCAAACATTGCGTATGATTTAGCGTTTGGTTGCCTGACAAGTACCTACTATAGTATTTGCAATCATGATAATATTTACACTGGAATGAATACGTAATTATGACGTATTTAGTTATAGCCTCTCCACTTCATAACAAATTTTCCAAATGATATGTTCTTTCAAATGATATATGGGTCACTGTATATAACGGATAGTATTAAATTTTAATTCAATGATATAATATCACTGTATAAGAAAAGCGATTCTGAGCGGAGACGGTTTGTCAGTCTAGGTATTAGACATACCTATTATAGGTATACTTATCTATAGTATTAAAAAAAAATTTACCTATAATAGGTACCTGTAATAAATTCCAAATTAAATATATCACAATATCCATTAGGTACTTATAACGCGTTATACATCAACAGCAAACCGTGATAGCTTGAAACTATCATAGATATATAATATTATTATACTTTAGAAGTTTCAAGTGCCCACGAATAATATTAATATATAATCGTAACAAAATAATTAAAATAGTTATTCTAGGATTTATAATATGTAATTTCGTCTAAATTTGAAATAAAAATGACTATAAAAATAAACTGTGCTTATGTATTTTTTAGATTTTTTGGTAACAGAATAAACTACTTACCTACATGGAATCTTGTTTTAAATTTTCAAGCCTTAGATATAAAAGTTGAACATTTTATACATTATTAACTAAAAAATAATTATTCAATTTTAAATTTCATAAATTTTGTCAAAATTCGATATTTAAATGCTTATAAAAAAAAATTGTGCCTATATATTTTTAATATTTTTCAACTGCTGTTGTAACAATATATCAGGAGCCTTATATTCATTTTTTACACTTTTTGTCCCAACAGATAAAACTTTATTGATATTTATAGAAAAAAAATACTAAAAAAATTTAAAACTGACAATGTCCGTAAACAGCTCAAAAAGAGTCAAAATATTTTCAAAATTTTATTGTATATAGAAAATTCTGATATAAACATTCAGTTAAATTTTCAAGTATCTACAGTCATTCGTTTTTGAATTACAACAAAATAAGAAAATCGTTACATGAGAAATCGAGTGAATATCAAAAGATAGATAAACTTATGAGGAATCTTGTATTACATTTTCAAATCTTAGATTTAAAAAGAAAAATTTTTACGAATTCTTAACTCAAAATAATTTGCAAATTTTCGTCATTTTTACGTATTTTGTCAATATTTGAACTTTAAAATTTAGATGCATATAAAAAAAAATTATGAGTATAGATTATTAATTTTTTCATCTACCTTTGAAACAATATACTAGGAGCCTTCTATTAAATTTTCAAGCTTTTTTAGCCAACAAATAAAATTTAATTGATATTTATAGAAAAAAAAACTAAAAAAAATAGAAACTGAAAATGTCCGTAAAGAGCTCAAAATAAGTCAAAATATTTGGAAAATATCATGGTCTATAGAAAATGCTAATATAAACATTCAGTCAAAATTTAATGTTCCTACGACCATTTTTTTAAGATTTGCACCAAAAACCAAAATCAATTTTCTCGAAAACAGATTTTATGTAAAAATTCCCGTTTTTCCTTAATTTTTGTGTTGTTTTCACGGCGCTTTTGAAAGCTACTAAATTTTTACTTTTGACGCCCCAAAGTACCAACTAGATTCACTTTCTTATCAGAAAAGGTACTGTTGAAGAAAATCCAAGCACTTTTACTGTCCTAAAAGGTGATAACAGACACAAAAATAAAAACACACATCATTGTAAAATCAATACATTCATTGTTTCACTCAGAATCTAAAATTTAGGACGACCATTTGTATTTATGCAATAATATTCATTTATTATATTTAGGTTTCTAAAATTGATAATTTACTCCTCTTGAAATATATAAAAGAAATAATGACTAATATTTTTTCTTCTTTGAAACGTATTCGGAAAATACATTATAGTTTAATATAAATAATAATATATCGATTATGCACAGACAACATTGATAATGAATACCTTACTAGTTATCAACTAAGGTTTACCAATTATTATGTTAATGGTTATAAATTAAGTTACAAACTGTATGAGTACTACAACTATATGTCTATATAAGTATTTGATATGATATATTGGTATTAATTGTCTTATAATATTCATAAATTATATAGAAAATCTAGAATCCTTGGGTAATTAAAAATCAACAATCTTCTTCAATAAAGTAGTACAGAAATATATAACTCATATCGTCATTTACTTATTACTTGTTTATAAAACTATAAGCTCATAAAAACATTTTGCACTACTATAATTTATAAATTATAGGTGTATAAAATATACTTCATACAGTATTAAAGAATTATGAAAGAATTTACAATATTTAGTAACTTAATTAATAAGCAATAAATAAAACATAAAACATTTTTTTTTTTTATATGAGCTTTACAATATGTTATGATGTGATTATGTGTTTGTAACTTAAGAATTAAAAGGCTATACTTGAATTTGTTATATTATAAATTTGTTGAACAACTTCTACAATATATTTGACTATAATTATGTCACATATTTTCGTCCTTTCATAGAATAAAATAACGTTTAAAAATGTAATTTGTAAATTGATGACTAAACTTTTGGATATAATTGAATTTTTTTTTTTTTTATAGAAATTAAATATTTCATAAAAATTCTACGAAGTTACAGTTCCCTAAATATTTTATTAAATGTCCTAAAAACGATTAAAAAATACCATATAAAAAACATAGATAGTATACTATCTATAGTACTATAGTATACTATCTACTATAGTGTTAAAAATGTATAAATATAGCTTTAGAAGGTTTAATAATATATTGTTGCTAAACGATACATATATCTATGTACCAAAATTATTACAAAGTATAAAAATTATTGCACACCATTTTATCTTTGAAATTCCATTCAATATTAACTAAGACATATAAACTATAATAAGAACTCAGAATGGCACAAATAAATAATTAACGATTTCATTGACGGAAGAGACTGATTTATTTTGCAATGTCAATACACATTATTATAATTAAATACAAATTATAAAATTATGTGGGTACTGTTTCGGTTATGGCATTTTTTAGTTTGAAATTGATGTGGACTTGAATTAACAGTTCTGGAACAAAACAAAAAATAGTCAATTAATATAATATACTAAAGTATAAAAGTATAAAATCTTGGTAGAACTAAATAATAAATTCTAACAGGATTACAAAATTCGTTATACTTTACAGCTTACATAGTTGTAAAATATATTTTTAAAATCATATTTAAATTCAGATAAGAATACATCGATTCAGAAAGTATTTAGAATACATTTCAAAGACTTTTAGTTTTAAGAAAAAGTTTTTCAGAACTATTTGTACTAATACTTGGCATATACTTTCAATTTTATTCATTTAATTGTATATGTACGAAAAATTATTTATGTATTTAGTTATTATACTAATATAAAGTTGTGATGTCAACATTTAACTATCATTAAAACTTTATACTACCTATACCTACTTCATTTTATACCGAAAAAAGAAAATAAATAAAAGAATGTATACTTTATAAATATAATATTAACTAAACAATAATCCAACAGTTTAATAATTTGATTTTAATTTATTATAATTAAAATAATATAATAATTATCAAATAACAACCTGAACCGCGACAAATAATTCTTTTGAAATTTTAAAAGTAATTACAAAAAATTATTTGATTTTCAAATACAGTTATACTAATAATGTATTAAAATACTTCAATTAATTACTTCAAATAATTAAATTTGATGTAACTGTAAAATATTGAACAAAATTATTTAAACACTAATTATTTAGTTATACCTATAGTAAAAATTAATATTGTATTTATTTTAATGATACGTGATATAAATATGACTATTGTACTACTGATTTAATTTATATAGGTACCTTGTGAAAAATTAAATAAACAAACCAATCTATGCATGTGCACATCAGTAAAATAAAATTGAAACACAATAACAATATTGCAAATATTGCAACGGTGAAAAAAATACAATCCCGGTATTTTACAAAACCAAAAAACCCCAGAATTGTTAACTTACCATCAATTGGCTGGTTTCTGGAGTGGCTTTGGCAACCGATTTGATGGCCTTTGCAGATTGGACTTGTCCGACGACGACGATGTTCATGGCTACTTTTTCAGCGCCCATTTTTGGTTGTTGGTTGGTTTTTTGAGTTGTAAAGTGAAAACTGCAAGTAGACAAAAGAAATTAGAAAACACGAATAATTTAATTTAAAATAATATAAAGATCAAAGAAATGTTGTTTCTCGTCACCTATATACTCACAGAATATTGTATTTGCACAAAAATTGCGTTATGCCGGAACGGAGCATCAATTCGTCCTTTTATACAGTGGCGGCTTTTGCCTAGTGAGGAGCAAGCTATGACGTGGTGGCGTGACCATAGACGCTTAAAGGTGATTAGTGTAACTGATATCGTACGTCGGACGACGTCATATATTACTATTTATTTACATGTTTTACTATTTTACTTTGAAAATATATATCCATCGAGTATTGTGTGAATGGATCAATTAATATAATTAAATCTGCTTCTAAAATATGTCATTAAACAGTGGAAAAATATTGGATATTGTGATTTCCCTACATTTCAATTTTGGTTAACGTCTACAACATACACGTCAAGTTGACTTAAATCATAAAAACGTTTATTGAACTCTTAATAGGTATGTAGATTATCTTAATAGGTATGTTGAATATCCGTAAAAAATCAAGTGATATAACATTTTTTTAAATGCTATTCAAATTTCAAATTGAAATCGATAATTTATACCAAAATATTAATTGTTTTATAATTTGTATATCCAAATCAATTTAAATATTAAAAAAAATGTATGATTTCAATTTATAATTCAACAATAGTCGATATATCTATAGGTACCCTATAATATTTTACATAGTTATAACAATGTAGGTAATAAAAAATACCTAACCAATATTTCATTTTCTTACTCTCGTTTCGTATCCGTGCGTATTGATAAATATGGAATGCTCGAACGACAAAAGGTGTCTCGTAGTTCGAAATAAAAATTTAAATCATTAAAATGTAAAATTTATATTGAAAATTACAATATGTACAATATCAAATCAACATCGTGCAACAGTTATAATAAATAATACAAATATAAAATTAATATCGTTTTTTTAAATTGAAATAAAAAAAACGAAAAGAAAAAACGAAGTGAAATTTAAATTAAAATTGAACATTTTAATTTTGATTTCAATCCCTGAATAGGCCACAATACAAATAATATACAATATAAAAAATATGAATACCTATATTATACCACTTTGGTAAGAGTATAAATTACTATTTTTACCATCGTTATTTTTTCCATATCATTCCCGCAATAACCTATATATTATTTAATTTGCACTTTTTTTTTAGATTATTTTAACCTCCAATGGAAAGGAATTATTCTTCATAAATTATTATTTCTTTATTTAAAATTTTTACTGAAATTTTCAAATGTGGTCACTTGAAACGCTACCTATATCAACATGTTCTATGCATAGAATAGTATATTACCCTCGGAATTTTGTTAAAACTTATATGGTGTTCGTGTTGAATCCTACACAATTTAAGCCTTTGATCAAATAATAATTTGTAAGTGGCGCAGAGTTCAGGAAAAAAGGTGGTTCAATTATTGTGGATATAAAACTCGTATGGACCGTTTTTTTGTTAGAGAAAATAATGTATATATAGCGGACATAAAATAAAAAGAATAATAATAAAAATTGAATTGTGGTGGTGGATATTGAGATTTAGGTACAAGACGTGTACTATATAAAATAATAATAAAAGTTAATCATCATCGATACCGAATTATACACTTAAGGTTTGTTAGATCTATCTAGCATTTTAGCATAGAAATAAACGTCATGGATTAAAGTAAATATTCTATTAATTTTGTAATAAGAAAACCTTCACTTTTAGTCTTTAGAGAGCCATACAATTATTATTCATTTATTTATTTAAGGGACAAAATGTAGGCAATTTCTATTCACATTTTAGCAACCCGGGATTATGGTATAATATAACACATAATATACGCCTTTTTTTTTTGCTCAAAAACATAACCTTCAATTGGTGGCTTGGACGACAGGGAGTGCCCGAACACCCATAGCAACTGATTTACATGTAATTGTTGTACCTACCACAAAATAGTTTTCAGAATTTTTATTTATAGATATACGTACCTGTACACTTTGTGTAAGCAAGATATTTTTCTTGATTCAAAAATGTTATCGACAAATTATATATTTATATTGATAAATAAAGCTATAAGCTAATATTATTAAAATTATATCAAATCTAGAAAATACTAATGTAAATATTTGTTGAAATTTATTTAGATTAATAAAGATATTAATTTTAATCATTTTTCTGCTAGAAGTACTTTCACACTAAAAAGTGTGTCTTTACATACAACAATTTTTTTCAACAAATACTGTGTGTATTTCTAAAACCAATAAATTTACTGCTCAACTCAAAATTTAAAAATAGCATCCTTTTATTTAAATATATTTTTTAAAGTTCTATCATGTATAGAAAATTATGAAATAAACATTTGAAAAATTTTTCAAGTATCCAAATGAAGTTAATAGTTTTTGAATATCGACAAAATAAGAAAATCGTTGTATGAGAACTTTTTAATTTGCGGGTGAATATCTAATGTCTAACTCCAAATGCTGGTAAAAAATTAATTTGACTATTTACCCCTTCAAAGTACCAACTATAGATTCTTTCTCCTACCTACCAGGAAAAATGCTGTTGAAAAAAATTGAAGCATTTTCATTGTCCCGACAGGTGATGATAGACTACTCAAAGAACAAAATAAAACGCTTAATATTATAAAATCAATACATCCATCGCTTCGCATTGCCACAGAACGATTTTTTCATTGATTATACCAAATACCCAAAATTTTTTTTTTTCACGTCATACCACTCATCTCTAGTGGCTCTGGTACACAGATTCAATTTTTGTTTAAATGAATTACACGTCGAGTGTCGACACACAACGCGAGTCGTGGACCATCATGAAGTGGTTTTTAACGCATTTCGTTAAAATTGTTCGCTGGAATAAGTAATAACTATTAACTACCAATATGTGATTTAAAATTGTATACTGATTTGAAGTAATATATTTTATCACTGCAGTGTACCTATAATTATTTATTCAAGTAAGAACTAGGAAGAATATAATATTAAATACATAGGAAGTCACTCAAGACGTGGGTTACCACATTAATGATTTTAGCTAGAAAATAGGTTCAAACACTGCATTTCCGTGATGAGTGGTGATATTTTATTTAAAGATGACGGTAGTACGGTGTTAAACATGGTATATGTGAGATATTTTAAGATCTGAAATAAATAAAATTACTAACAACAATATTTTACTTAACAGACGAATAAAATTTGATTTAAAAATAACATTTTAGAATTAAAAATAAAAAAGATTTTTTCTCATCTAATATTCACTAATCATTCATAAAGAAAAAATTTGTTTTCATTTTTCAGTTCCTTTCAATTGGATTCGATTGACTGAAGTTAATAAAACATTCAACAGCGTGTATGTCAATTTTAGAATCTGAAATAAATAAAAATGTATGGTCTTTGGCTAATATAATTTGTAATAATTTATGTTTTCTAAAAAAACAGCAACCGAGAAATTTTAAGTAAAATCCAAAAACATTTTGTAACTACATATATTTATAACATTTATAATAGATAAACAATAACACTGCTTACTTTGACAAGTAGATTTAAGTCTATGATGTATATGGAATACACTCTAAATTCTAATGATACTGTTGCTCTTGTCATCATAATTAAAACTAGTTGTTTAAATGATTTGTTTCGAGAAAAACATGACCGATGTTCAAAAATTGCGTTCAATATACCGTCGTGCTGAGAAGTAAGAATAATTATAAATATAGTATACAGGTAGTTACACGGCGATCAGCCATTATAATATGAAAAAAGTATTGACGTATAATGTATATAGGTACTAAGTACTAACGGTCATGAAAATATTTGTTTTAAATAATTTTAAGTTATCTTCTATCGTTTAATGTCGATAAAAAATTATAACGATGTAACGATTGTCCATAAACATTACTTTTAAAAATGTATGATGTAGGTATGGTTATTGACTTAAATTTAAAAAAAAAATATTTCCAAAAACATTTGGAGATTTTGAAAAATGAGTGTCTACTGTTTTACCATGTGAAATACTGAAATACTATGCAATAAATAACACAGTAGAATACATAGCCACATTACATGCCTCAGGTATAACACATATTATAAATACTTACTAAATCACACATATTGCTTGCACAAATGCAATAAATTGAAATTGTCATGAAAGTCGACACACAACTAGCCATAGACAATCCCAATATTATTGGATCAACAAAACCCTAAAAATAATACAGGTATAATTAATAACTTAATCCATATTATGATTAATTGTTGTTATATGGTAGTATATAATTAAAAATAATATAGTATTATATTCTTTTAAAAATTAATTCTTTTTTCTTTTTTAATGTACAATAATATTTTTACCCACAAATAACAATTTTAAATTACAAAAAATAACTAAAATCATTATTCTTGGTTTTAATATGTAATTTCATCTAAATTTGAACTTAAAATGTCTGTAAAAAAATAACTGTGTTTATATATTTTTTAGAATTTTTGATTACATTATGAATTATCTATGAAAATTATTTTCTTAAATTTTCAATCATTAGCTATAAAAATTGAACATTGTATCATTTAACTACAGAAAATTTGAAAATGTTCGATATTTTGATAAATGTTGTTAGAACTTGAACTTTATATACTTATTAAAAAAAAAATCATGTCTATCAGACATCATTAATAATTATTAACTGGAAACTGCTATTATAATAACTTATAAGGAACTAAAATTTTTATGGTGCATAGACTAATTTCCAATATGAACATTCGGTGAAAATGTCATCTATATTCGCTTATTTTTTTTAGAGTTACACCAAAAAAATACAATATCAATTGTTCGTTTATTCTTTTAATTTAGAACAATATATGTGTTAATATTTAAATTTATATTATATGAATTGAGTAGATAGATAATATTTTCAATGTATATTCTACAGGATAAAATTGTATACAAAATTCTATAAAATATAAAATGTTTGAAATAGTTTAGTTGTTATAACCACATAATTAAAAAATATTTTTCAACTTTAAATACAATTATTAATCAAATACATTATAACTACCACACACCTGTATGACTTGAATCGTTGTACAGCCAGATAAGCCAATATATAGTATAGAAACTTCTATTGCTGTTAATAATGATTTTTCATATACTGTTATCATATCTTTAAAAAACCTAAAAATAAAGTAAGTAGGTTTCTTGTATTAATATTGTACCTAAGTAAAAATCGGTTTTTTGATTTGGTCTCTTACTAATTTACGTTTTAGTGTACGTGGTCAATGATATTTTATATTTAAATAATATCTATACAATTTTGGTTATAGGTATTGTTATAGATCAATTCATAAATCATTGCGGTGGCATAGTTACTATAATTAGTAATTGGTTCTAAGGCTGATATTTAAGTTTTTTATAATCGTAATATTGGAGGCTATAGCTACACATCCCCATTGTCAGTTAAATTGCATAGGTTACCTATTATATATATTATAATATATTGATTTATAATTATAAATTAATGAGGTAAATGGTTTAATAAAGTTGTACAAACAATTAATCAAATTAAATAGAGGTATTGTTCATAATTTTATAAACTTCATCTTACATTTTCTTATTTTGATAAAATGTCTAGTAAGTATATGTCTTTGGGATTCAATTTTATTCAAGATTATTAGGCGGAGTAAACAGGAAACTATAATTCATTTTAAATATTTGTTTTGTCCGACAGAATGTTTAAGTTAAATGTCACCAAATACACTTCCTATATAAACTACAAGTAGATAGGTACCTATACAGTGCATTGAACACGACTCACTTCAACACCTGTTGATGGTGTTTGATCGCGATCTTTAATTTCTCTTCGTCCTGGGCTGTCATCGCTTCTTCGACCTGTTCTTCGAGTATCTGAAAATGTCCCTTCACGACGCCCGTGGAATACATAAACGTCGCGTTCAAGAAACAGATTTCCAAGTTTGCAAAGTTCGCGGGCAAAGATTATACGATATATTTGCAAACGTAGATAATCACGTTTGTCGTTTTCACGGGCAACACGTCCGCGGAAGGGAACGTGAACGAATCGCCCATCTGCACCCAATCCAACGAAATCGTGTACAACAGGGGAATCGTCATGTACACGCTGGACATAACGAAGTGGTATTTGATCACCATCGCGATTTTCCGTCTATAGTTGTCCGGTATTCCCACTTTCTGTGAACGCTCGTACATATCGCGATGTTGTGACTGATGGTAGACCCTAATGACTATTAAAAAACAAACGACGATTTCGATGATGATGAACAGGAGGCCGTAAAAGCGAATGGATAGGTCTTCCGTCGAGTAGACCAACGACAGGCACGTCGAAATGGCGAGGAACAGAGATACGGCAAACTCGCAGTAGGTAAAAACGACCACATGCTTCGTGCCGTGACCTGCACCGTCGTCACTGCGTACCATCTTTTGTAAAAATATCTCAACAATGTCCGCCATGTCGTGTGGTCTTTGGCATACTGAGTGTCATTGTTTTTTACTTTCTTATTTACCGCTGTTTAAATACCAATATCGATATGCACAAAGGTACAATATTTAATGTCATTATAATTATGGGCTAGTCCTATATTATAGGTTCGCCTCTTATTAATAATGTAAAGCTGACTTGCTATATACCATACCAATGAATTAATTATATTGGTAGGCACTAAAAACGTATTTAAAATTTAACTTGGTCATTTGGAACGCTAGGTTTAACGGTAGGATATTTTATCGAGGGGTATGAACAGTATTGAAAAATTCTATGAAAATGTATTTTTGTATTCCCAATAATATACGGTTTATTGAGCTGTTCGACAGTAAAATATACACCCATTATCAATATTGTAGAAGATAAGTTAATCTATGTCTGTTTGAAAATCAATTTTCGATATTTCAATTACTAAACTCAAAAGTTCAAATTGAAAAAGTAAAATATCACACGTTTTAGAGCTAAATATTGGACATTGAAAATAAAATATCGAAAATCGACTCCTATTATATTATACAAACCTAGACAAATTTCTTCTCTTCAATTTGTATAATAGGTGTCCATACTGTAATGTCAATCAGTGGGCTATAGGTATCATTGGGAAATATACGAAACTAAGTTTCAGTGTTTCACTGAAATGCACGTTTGTAATAAATTTGTGTGTAAAATGCTGCGTTACTGCCATGCGCGTGTACGTACGGGTGCGCCCCGCTATTTATTTTATACACAGTCACTCACACTAATGATCACTTATACTACGCCCAAATTTACACGACCCGCGTAAACACAAATAGAAATTTGACAATATTGAACTCCTTAGAAACGGTCGGCACGCATACCCCTTAAGGGGATTCCATTATGGTGATTTTCCGTTTTTGTCTAACACACGCGCGATATAGGATTTTAGACGGATTCTTTGCCAAACATATCAATTGATCTAATGAAGCTAGCGATAAGAATTCTGCGGTGCACCGTAACTCCGCACGGATCGTCACCATTTCATAATATATCACCTTAACTCCGCATACAAGATTTTTTTTTAACACACCCTAACTCCGCACATGGTATAAATATATTATATTATACACATAACAGGTATTTATTATTGTATTAATTTATTTATCTTAAATAAGTACAATATATTATTATGTTATTAAAATTAAATAAAAATAATATTTTAGAATAAAAAAGTAATACCAGAAACGGCTTAAACAACCTAATCTAAACATTCATATAAATTATTATATAAGATCAATCTAAATAGTATAAAAAAAATAATAATAAAGACAATTTACAACAAACATTGTCGTTGTCGATAAAATAAAATAAAATATAAAATATTTAATGTAAACTAAAATTAAATTACATTAAATGAAGCTAAACTCTTTACAAAGTTATACCTATAAATTTGGTTGTCGTTATATAATTCTATTTTTTTATTTATAAATTGTATATTTTTTTTTTGTGTGTGCTAATTATTCTACTTTCATTATAATTGGCAGAATTAATTTGTATATAAGAATCCGTCTGATAGATAATAATATTAAGAGAAAATGTAAGCAACAATATATTTTAAGCATCTCAGAGAATGTCCAGAGAACTGAATTCGTCCCATAAACGTTACACACTAGGGAAATAAATATATTGGTTATTACCTATAATATGTTATCAATTTTATATTATATCAGTTTTATGGCATGTGGACTTTTGGTGTTTAAAATATTTTTAGAATGCAGAGCTACGGTCAGTGTTGGGAGTTATCTAGATAAAATTATTTTTTTAAATTATATTATCTAGATAAAAATAATTAAATTATCTAATTATCTCGTCTAGATAAATGTTATGGATATTTATGGTAATTTATCTAGATAAATAATATAATAATAAGAATATTTTCAAATACTGAAATAGCCAATAATTTACGAGAACCGAGTAGTGAATCTAAATTCCAATATTATTAAAGTTAAAAAAAGAAATGTTTACTGAAAAATTGTCAGTTTTATTTTGTTTTATTTGTATTCTAGTATTGTATTAAAAAATAAAATTTCATTTTATTTTAGTTGAGAAATGATATTAAAGATTTATTAATTAATAAATATTACCTAATTAGTAATTACTAATAAATTACATTATTTATAATTTAATTAAAAACAAATTATCTATTTTTTTTATCTAGATAAATGTATGTGTATTTTTATCTTTATCTAGATTAAAAAAAATGATGTTATATTTTATCTAGATAAATTTTGAATGAATTATCTGTTATCTTATCCAGATGATTTTTTGGTTATCTTTTACCAGCACTGGCTACGGTGCGTTCGTTTTTTCGACCGTACGTAGATACGGTAAATATACGGTGTTACGGATTCACAAAATATTTTTATTCATGTGGAACCACGGTGCGTCCTAATTTTGAAACAGAATTTGAATTCGTCGACAAGTCTACTTGAAATCGACTTTCCCACAGTTTTGATTTTTTTGATTTTAGCTTTTCCAAAAATTGAAATACAAAAATGCTTAAATACTCATTTTTAATATGACGTTTTCTGGAATTTAGGGGATATAATATCAAAAATATGGGGAATTCGATTTCAAATCTGTTTTTAGAATTCTTATCGCTTCAATAGATCAATTGGAATGTTTGGCAAAAAAACACGTCTAAAACACTATGTTGCGCGTGTGTTAGACAAAGACAGAAAATACAGTAGAGTGTAGACCTATTCAAAGCTAAGCAAATTAATGATTTTTTTAAATTCAGTTAAGTTAAGTTAATATGCACCAATAATAAAAAGTTAAAAGTTAATTTAACTAAAGGTTAACTTAGTTAAGTTGAAAGTTAATACACACTTTTTATTAAGTCAAAAAAAGTTAATTTGTTTACACAACGCTAGCGTGCGGCTTAATTTTTTTTCAACCCAAAACTAAATTATAGACTAGGTATATAGCAGTGGCGTGTTGACCGTGATTTTGAAGGACAGTTTCCCGATAGTTTTAAAGGGGTGCCGGTTGGGTGAGTACTGGATTTAGTGAGAAATTATAGTACAAGATTAACTTTATCTGAAGATGATATTTAATAAGAATAATAACTTAAACAATACGTATTATATTAAGTAGTCAAGGGGTGGTACCTTACCTGCAGGTAGATCATTCAAAAAATAAATTGCCCGATAAAATACTTCACTTCGCCATGCCA
>NC_042495.1:25613965-25615324 GCF_005508785.2 Acyrthosiphon pisum
TTTTTAAAATAATTTGACTCTTTTTGAGCTGTTTACGGACATTGTAAGTTTTCAATTTTTTTAGTTTTTTTTTTCTAGAAATATCAATAAAGTTTTATCTGTTGGGCCAAAAAGTGTATAAATTTAATACAAAGCTCCTGATATATTGTTACAATATCAGTTGAAAAATATTAAAAATACATAGGCACAATTTTTTATTATAAGCATTTAAAGATCAAATTTTGACAAAATTTATTAAATTTCAATTTGAAAAATTATTTTGTAGTTAAAAATTTATAAAATGTTCAATTTTTGTATCTAAGAATTGAAAATTTAAAACAAGATTCCACGTAAGTAATTAATTCTGTTACCAAAAAATCTAAAAAATACATTTACGCAGTTTATTTTTATAGTCATTTTAAGTACAAATTTGGACGAAATTACATATTAAAAACCTAGGATAACTATTTTAGTTATTTTGTTGTGATTGTATAATATTATTCGTGGGTACTTGAAACTTCTAAAGTATACTATTATATATCTATGATACTACCACGGTTTTTTGTTGATGTACAACGCGTTATAAGTACCTAATAAATATTATGATATGATTAATTTGGAATTTATTATAGGTACCTAATATAATATTATGTCTTCTACCTAGACTAACATACCGTCTCCGCTCAGATTCGTTTTTCTTATACAATGATATTATATCATTGAATTCAAATTTAATACCATCCATTATACAGTGACCCACTTGTAACCTACTGTACAGCAGAGCGAAATCCACTTACCCACCTTTTTTTGTTTGTCACCATACTCAAAATCATTATTTAATTGTATTGCTTCGTCACAACAAGCAGTGGCAGATTTAATGGTCGTTTAGTCGGCAAATGCCAACGGGGCCCTCTCCTAAATTGTGCACTGAGGCCCTCCTAAATTATAAAGTTGATTTTTTTTTAAATTTTAACCAAAAAAAAAAGTATATTTCAAATTGGAAAATAATTAAATAAAGTAGAAAAGATCGAAGTAAATTTCTTATATACCTACGTGAATCTAAGTTAGGTATTCTACATTCTACCCACTACCATTGATCACAAATAAGATTATTTATAATTATAAATAATATATTTCATAATTGCATGAAAATAAAAACAATAATTTTATAAGTATAATAACAATATTTTTATTACTTAATCAGCAGCGTAAATCATGATTTATTGGAAACCGTTTTCGCGATAATTTCGCAACGTAGTAGGTACATATAAATATTGAAAAATGTGGTAAACAGGGCTGTGCATTTAATGCGTTTGCACTACGTTTTTCATATTATTATGTTTAATGTTTGTACATTTAACGGGTTAGGACATTGTTTTC
>NC_042495.1:25617096-25619030 GCF_005508785.2 Acyrthosiphon pisum
ATACACACAATGAGCTCGGGATGTGCGTGCGCGCGAGTGCGTGCTCGGCCGAGGGCGAAACGATCAGCAGACGACCGCGACATAGGCAATGAGATGGGTGTGTGTGTGTGGGACAGGGTACAATAATAATAACATGATAATAGCCGAAAGTGTCGGACTGCTACGAAACGCGTTTGCGAATTCGCCCTGGAAACCAATGTTGTGATATATCTATAGGGTGCAATACCAAGTAAGTAGCGCATATGCCCACATGTTCTTATATGTGTAATAAGAATATGAGTTTATTCAAATTCTAATTTTTAGATTCTGAACGAAGTGATGAATGTATTGATTTTACAATGATGTGTGTTTTTTTTTTTGTTTTTTTTTTTTTTTTTTTTTTTTTGTGTCTGACGACAACTTTTGGAGCAGTAAAAATGCTTCCATTTTCAAAAGTTGTACCTTTTCTGAAAGGAAAGTGAATCTAGTTGGTACTTTGGGGGGTCAAAAGTGAAAATTTTCCAATACTTTTCAAAAGCGGCAGGAAAAACCTTAAAAAAATAACGGAAAAACGCGAATTTTTACGCAAAACCAATTTTTGACAAAAACGAAAACTTAATTTTACTGTAACTCAAAAAATAATTATTGTAAGCACTTGAAATTTGCAACAGATGTTTATATTAGCGTTGTCTATACAGGGTTAAATTTTCAAAGTGTTTCGACTTTTTTTGAGCTATTTATAGACAAATGAAATTTTCAATTTTTCTAAGTATTTTTTTTTAAAAATAACGATAAAAAATTTTTGATTGGATAGAAAACTTTGAAAATTTAATACAAGGTTTCTTATAAGTTGTTCTCACAGTGATAAAAAAAAATCCAAAATCGTTAGTCACAATTTTTTTTTATAAGTGCTTAAAGTTTAAATTTATACGAAATATGTCAAAATTGCGAAAATTTGCAAGTAATTTTGTGGTTGAAAAATCGTAAAATTTTTTTCTTTTATAACTAAGCTTTTAAAATTTGGTACAAGGTTCTCCATAAGTTTTTCTTTAAATATCTGTAAAAAAAACTCAACCGGACTAAGAGAAAAAATTTTTAGGAGTGTTTGAAATTTAAATTTTTACAAAACCGCATTAAATAACGGTTTAGCCTCAAACGATTTTTGATATTTGTTATTATTCAAAAAGTATGAGTCGTAGACACTTGAAAATTTTACCAGTTGTTTAAATTGACATTTTCTTTATATAGTTTTATTTTCAAAATATTTCACTAATTTTTAATCTATTTATAGGCAATTGAAATAATCGATTTTTTTTGATTTTTTTTTTATAAATGTTGATAAAAAAAAATTAGCTGGGACAAAATACTTGAAAATTTAATAGAAGGGTCCACATATGTTGTTCTAACTCCCATTCAAAAATTATAAAAATACATAGGCACAATTTTTTTTTATAAGCATTTAAAGTTCAAATTTTGACTAAATACGTAAAAATTACGGCAATGTTCAAATAATCTTAAACAGAAATTCATAAAAGTTTTTCTTTTTAATTCTAAGATTTGGAAATTTAATACAAGGCTCCTAACATATTTTTACAATAGCAGTTGCAAAATAAAAGGAATACATTGTCACAATTTTTATTTATAAGCATTTAAAGTTCAAATTTTGACAACATATTATGTAAAAATCACGAAAATTCGTAAATTATTTTATGCTAGAAATTCATAAAAAATTTTCCTTTTATATCTAAGATTTCAAAATTTAATACAAGGCTCATAATATATTTTTACAATAGCAATTGAAAAATAAAAGAAATATATAGTCACGATTTTTTTTTTATAAGCATTTAAAGTTCAATTTTGACTAAATACGTAAAAATTACTGGCAATGTTCAAATTATCTTAGAACAGAAATTCATAAAAGTTTTTTCTTTTTAATTCTAGATTTGGGAAATTTA
>NC_042495.1:25619080-25619877 GCF_005508785.2 Acyrthosiphon pisum
TTATTTTTGTTGTAATTAAAAAACGAGTGACTGTAGAAACTTGAAAATTTCACTGAATGTTATATTAGCATTTAATATATACAATAAAATTTTTAAAATAATTTGACTCTTTTTGAGCTGTTTACGGACATTGTAAGTTTTCAATTTTTTTTAGTTTTTTTTTTTCTAGAAATATCAATAAAGTTTTATCTGTTGGGCCAAAAAGTGTATAAATTTAATACAAAGCTCCTGATATATTGTTACAATATCAGTTGAAAAATATTAAAAATACATAGGCACAATTTTTTATTATAAGCATTTAAAGATCAAATTTTGACAAAATTTATTAAATTTCAATTTGAAAAATTATTTTGTAGTTAAAAATTTATAAAATGTTCAATTTTTGTATCTAAGAATTGAAAATTTAAAACAAGATTCCACGTAAGTAATTAATTCTGTTACCAAAAAATCTAAAAAATACATTTACGCAGTTTATTTTTATAGTCATTTTAAGTACAAATTTGGACGAAATTACATATTAAAAACCTAGGATAACTATTTTAGTTATTTTGTTGTGATTGTATAATATTATTCGTGGGTACTTGAAACTTCTAAAGTATACTATTATATATCTATGATACTACCACGGTTTTTTGTTGATGTACAACGCGTTATAAGTACCTAATAAATATTATGATATGATTAATTTGGAATTTATTATAGGTACCTAATATAATATTATGTCTTCTACCTAGACTAACATACCGTCTCCGCTCAGATTCGTTTTTCTTATACAATGATATTATATCATGAATTCA
>NC_042495.1:25619927-25621362 GCF_005508785.2 Acyrthosiphon pisum
TTGAAACTTTTAAAGTATACTATTATATATCTATCGATATGTACCACGGTTTGTTGTTGATATATAACGCGTTACCTGATGGATATTGTGATATGATTAATTTGAAATTTATTATTAATACCATTGAGTATAGATAGTATATATCTATACTCAATGTTAATACCTATTATAGGTCAATTTTTTTTTAATACTATAGATAAGTATACCTACCTATAATAGGTATGTCTTATACCTAGACTAACAAACCATCTCCGCTCAGAATCGTTTTTCTTATACAGTGATATTATATCATTGAATTCAAATTTAATAGTATCCATTATACAGTGACTCACTTGTAACCTACTGTACAGCAGAGCGACATCCATTTACCCACCTTTTTTTGTATTGATTTAATACGCTGTGGATCCATCCAAAGTATATGATCTAAGTTAAAAATACATAAACATAATAATAATTCTAAGATTTTCTAGACAAGATTTGGAATGCATATAGGCTTCAAACAAGGCCTGTCAATCATACTTATGAAGAAACTTAGAAACATTATTGTTTCAATCATTATAATATTTCAAATAGACGGCTCTTACCAGACCTACTACATTGATGCTATTCCATATATTGCCTAAAAAAACAATAAACTAAAAGAAAATCTACTATAAAAGATAGATGAATGATTATCAGGAACCCATTTTTTTTATTTTAACAATGTTAGACTTAGGTACGTCTTAGAGTTATTCGTAATTCATAGAGATTTATGTATTGAACTATAATACGTAGATACTTAATTAAATACATTATAATTATAAATAATTATACTATGATAACGTTTACAGATATTACCAGTATAGAAATAATGTTTAATTTTAAAATATTTAAGTACGAATATAACATTATAACATAATATAACATAATAGTTACTATTATAATTTGTCTTACATTTTTGTAATATTTATGTATTTTGATTTTTGTAATTGTGACAAGCTGAATCACATAAACACTATAAATTTCATAATTTACTTCATATAATGTTTTATTGAGTTATAGTCTAAAGTTTTATAATAAATAATAATGGTACTTAATTTTATTAAGATTATAGTTTATTATTATTAAAAATAAAGTTTACTATCCAAGTTATTTTGTTCAATATTTACTTTTTTTCATAATTGATTTACTTTTATTAAACATTGTATGTACCTACCTACTCAAAGTAAAACTACAAAACTTTTTGATTGAATAATTTTATGATGTTCTTACAATTTTTGAAGTACCTACCAGCTAACTGTGAATACATCCGTAGCATAACGGTTTTTAAAATATATTGTTAAACCTTTAACCTGGATAACATTGTACTCATATATTGCTGTTATATATAATAGCGTAGATATTGTATTAATATAAATACCCGCGTATTCTTGTAAATACTAAATTGTGATAAATA
>NC_042495.1:25621462-25628710 GCF_005508785.2 Acyrthosiphon pisum
AATTCATATAAAAATTTTCCTTTTATATCTAAGATTTCAAAATTTAATACAAGGCTCATAATATATTTTTACAATAGCAATTGAAAAATAAAAGAAATATATAGTCACGATTTTTTTTTATAAGCATTTAAAGTTCAAATTTTGACTAAATACGTAAAAATTACGGCAATGTTCAAATTATCTTAGACAGAAATTCATAAAAGTTTTTCTTTTTAATTCTAAGATTTGGAAATTTAATACAAGGCTCCTAACATATTTTTACAATAGCAGTTGCAAAATAAAAGGAATACATTGTCACAATTTTTATTTATAAGCATTTAAAGTTCAAATTTATACGAAATATGTCAAAATTGCGAAAATTTGCAAGTAATTTAGTGGTTGAAAAATCGTAAAAATTTTTTCTTTTATAACTAAGTTTTTAAAATTTGGTACAAGGTTCTCCATAAGTTTTTCTTTAAAAATAATATATCCTAGACTGACAAATCATCTCCGTTCAGAATCGTTTTTCGTATACAATGATATAATATCATTGGATTCAAATTTAATTCCATCCATTACAGTAACCCACTTGTAACCTACTGTACAGCAGAGCGACATCCACGACTTACCCGCCTTTTGTTTAAATGAATTACACGTCGAGTGTCGACACACAACGCGAGTCGTGGACCATCATGAAGTGGTTTTTAACGCATTTCGTTAAACTTGTTCGCTGGAATAAGTAATATCTATATTAACTACCAATACGTGATTTAAAATTGTATCCTGATTTGAAGTAATATATTTTATCACTGCAGTGTACCTATATAATTATTTATGCAAGTAAGAAATAGGAAGAATATAGGTAATACCTATTAAATACATAGGAAGTCACTCAAGGCAATGGTTAGGTACCACATTAATGATTTGAGCTAGAAAAAAGGTTCAAACGCTGCATTTCCGTGATAAGTGGTGATATTTTATTTAAAGATGACAGTAGTACGGTGTTAACACGGTATATGTGAGATATTTTAAGATCTGAAATAAATAAAATTACTAACAACAATTTTACTTAACAGACGAATACTATTTGATTTAAAAATAACATTTTAGAATAAAAAATAAAAAAGATTTTTACCATACCTAATATTTACTAGTCATTTAAAAAGAAAAAATTTATTTTCATTTTGCAGTTTCATTAAATTGGCGATTGACTGAAGTTAATAAAACATTCAACAGCGTATATGTCAATTTTAGAATCTGAAATAAATACAAATGTATGGCCTTTGGCTAATATAATTTATAATAATTTATGTTTTCTAAAAAACAGCAACCGAGAAAAGTAAAATCCATAAAACATTTTGTAACTACATATATTTATAACATTTATAATAGATAAACAATGACACTGCTTACTCTGACAAGTAGATTTAAGTTTATGATGTATATGGAATACACTCTATATTCTAATGGTACTGTTGCTCTTGTCATCATAATTAAAACAAGTTGTTTAAATGATTTGTTTCGAGAAAAACATGACCGATGTTCAAAAATTGCGTTCAATATACCATCGTGCTGAGAAGTAAGAATAATTATAAATATATTATATAGGTAGTTACACGGCAATCAGTCATTATAATATGAAAAAAGTATTGACGTATAATGTATATTATATAGGTACTAAGTACTAACGTTCATGGAAATATTTGTTTTAAATAATTTTAAGTTATCTTCTATCGTTTAATGTCGATAAAAAATTATAACGGTGTAACGATTGTCTATAAACATTACTTTTAAAAATGTAAGATGTATGGTTATTGACTTAAATTTAAAAAAAAAATATTTCCAAAAACATTTGGAGATTTTTAAAAATGAGTGTTTACCATTGGCGTGTTTACGGGAGGCAGTGGCGTATATACGAATTATATTCACTATGGGCCGATTTATCAGTCATCACTAGACAAGCATAGCACGACTAACATGGCCATAATTGTACATTTTTTAGGGTGGTTATAATTATGACATTTAAATATATACAGTACAAATATAAATTGCGCAATTTAATTTTATAATTCCTATGTAAAATTAATTTTTTGGTTTTTTTTTTAAAAATAATGACAGTGTCATTTATATATTTTGATGTTATCTTACTATGAATTTAACATCAAAGTCAATAAGTCATCAAAGCAAGTAGGTACTGACAATATAACATTTCCTTATTGATTCCTCAAAAACGATTTTAATCAACCGGCTAACTTAATCATGGTGAAAAACTGTAAACAGTGCAAATATACATGCAATGTTTTGATTGAACCTGCAATTTCACTATGGGCCCTGGCCTAGGGGACCACCCCCCTAAATACGCCACTGACGGGAGGGGCCGGGTGG
The DNA here is from genome assembly GCF_005508785.2 of Acyrthosiphon pisum. Classification (NCBI taxonomy): domain Eukaryota; kingdom Metazoa; phylum Arthropoda; class Insecta; order Hemiptera; family Aphididae; genus Acyrthosiphon; species Acyrthosiphon pisum. The sequence goes on from NC_042495.1 coordinate 25,623,827, forward strand.
GCCCTGGGCACTGCCCCCCCCCCGGAAAACTGTGCCTCCAACAAAATCATGCCAGGATAAAAAAAAGTCGTGCGGTACATACCCTGCAGTACCTATAGATTTTGATTAATTGTAAATTTTTTAGTTCAGTATTTATTAATTAGTGATTATATAATCATATAATATTATGTTCATCAATTCTTTATAACTACATAACATGGTACATAACATGGCAACTGTTGTGCCCATTTGCCAGGGTCTTGCGCTGTGATAAAATTTTATCTTATCTGTGATAATATGGTTTTATCAGCTGAAAATAGCCAATTACCGATTTTCATTACAAAACTGTGTTTAGATATTTTACAACTTGTTAAAATAATTAAAATTTTGATCACAATTAAAAAATATTCCTACCATTGTGAATTTTGTAACATAAAAAATGAATGTTTTTTCATTTCTAAAAAAAAAGGTCTCACAATTTAAAAATTTGTTGTGCCCCCCTCGACCGCCAGAGTCTGAACACGCCTATGGTGTTTACTATGTGAAATACTGAAATACTATGCAATAAATAATACAATAAAACACATAGCCACATTACATGCATCAAGTATAACACAATATATTATAAATACAGAATACTTACTAAATCATACATATTGCTTGCACAAATGCAATAAACTGAAATTGTCACGAAACCCGCCACACCACTAACTATACAGAATCCCAATATTATTGGATCAACAAAACCCTAAAAATAATACAGGAATAATCAACAACTTAATCCATATTATAATTAATTGTTGTTATATAGTCGTACATTATTGAAAATAATTTAGTATTATATTCTTTTAAAATTAAATCCTTTTTTTTTTAATGTAGAATAATATTTTTACCCACAAATAATAATTTTAAATTACAAAAAATAACTAAAATCATTATTCTTGGTTTTAATATGTAATTTCATCTAAATTTGAACTTAAAATGTCAGTAAAAAAAATAACTGTACTTATATATTTTTTAGAATTTTTGGTTACATTATGAATTATCTATGAGAATTTTTGTCTTAAATTTCCATTCATTAGCTATAAAAATTGAACATTGTATCATTTTTTGACTAAAACAATTTTTAAAATCTTAGATATTTTGATAAATGTTATTAACGTTTGAACTTTATATACTTATCAAAAAAAAAAAAAATCATGCCTATCAGACATCATTAATAATATTATTAACTGGCAACTGCTATTATACCACTTTTAAGGAACTAAAATTGTTATGGTGCATAGACTAATAAATTGCCAATATGAACATTCAGTGAAAATGTCATCTATATTCGCTTATTTTTTTTAGAGTTAAACCAAAAATACACAATATAAATTGTTCGTTTATTCTTTTAATTTAGAACAATATATGTGTAAATATTTAAATTTATATTATATAAATTGAGTAGAAAGATAATATTTTCAATGTATATTCTACAGGATAAAAATGTTTACAAAATGCTATAAAATATAAAATGTTTGAAATAGTTTAGTTGTTATAACCACATAATTAAAAAATATTTTTCAACAATTAATACAATTAATCAAATACATTATTACTACCTCACACCTGTATGACTTGAATCATTGTACACCCAGATAAGCCAATATATAGTGTAGAAATTTCTATTGATATTAATAATGGTTTTTCATATAATGTTTTCATATCTTCAAAAAATCTGAAAATAAAGTAAGTAGGTTTATTGTATTAATATTGTACCTAAGTAATAATAGGTTTTTCGATTTGGTCTCTTACTAATTTATGTTTTAGTGAATGTGGTCAATGATATTTTATATTTAAATAATATCTATACAATTTTGGTTATAGGTATTGTTATAGATTAATTCATAAATCATTACGGTGGCGTAGTTGCTGATTAGTAATTGGCTAATATATAGGTTTATATAATCGTAATATTGGGGGCTATACCCACACATCTCCATTGTCAGTTAAATTGCATAGATCATGATATTATAATTAATATATTAAAATTCATCTTTCATTTTCTTTTTTTGATAAAATGTCTAGTATAGGTATATGTCTTTGGGATTCAATTTTATTCAAGATAATTATGCGGAGTAAACAGGAAACTTTAATTCATTTTAAATATTTGTTTTGTCCGACAGAATGTTTAAGTTAAATGTCACCAAATACACTTCCTATATAAACTACAAGTACCTACAGTGCATTGAACACGACTCACTTCAACACCTGTTGATGGTGTTTGATCGCGATCTTTAATTTCTTTTCGTCCTGGGATGCCATCGCTTCTTCGACCTGTTCTTCGAGTATCTGAAAATGTCCCTTCACGACGCCCGTGGAATACATAAACGTCACGTTCAAGAAACAGATTTCCAAGTGCGCAAAGTACGCGGGCAAAGCGTATACGATATATTTGCAAACGTAGACAGTCACGTTTGTCGTTTTTATGGGCAACACGTCCACGGAAGCGAACGTGAACGGATCGCCCATCCGCACCCAGTCCAACGAAATCGTGTACAACAGGGGAATCACCGAGAGCACGTTCGACATGACGAGGTGGTATTTGATCACCATCGCGATTTTCCATCTATAGTTTTCCGGTATTCCCACTTTCTGTGAACGCTGGTACATATCGCGATGTTGTGACTGATGGTAGACCCTAATGGCTATTAAAGAACAAACGACGATTTCGATGATGATGAACAGGAGGCCGTAAATGCGAATGGATAGATCTTCCGTCGAGTAGACCAACGACAGGCACGTCAAAATGGCGAGGAACAGAGATACAGAGATATGCTTCGCGCCATGACCTGCACCATCGTCACTGCATATCATCTTTTGTATAAATATCTCAACAATGTCCGCCATGTCGTGTCGTCATTAGCATACTGAGTGTGATTGTTTATTACTTTCTTATTTAGCGGTTTTTATATACCAATATCGATATGCATAAAGGTACAATATTTAATGTCATATAATTATAGGCTATAGTCCTATATTATAGGTTCACCTCTTATTAATAATGTAAAACTGATTTGCTATATACTATACCAATGAATTAATTATATTGGTAGGCAATAAAAACCTATTTAAAATTTAACTTGGTCATGTGGAACGCTAGGTTTAATATTTTATCAAGGGGTATGAACAGTATTGAAAAATTCTATGAAAGTGTATTTTTTTATTCCCAATAATATACGGTTTATTGAGCGGTTAGATAGTAAAATATACACTCATTATCAATATTTTAGAAGAGAAGTTAATCTATGTCTGTTTGAAAATCAATTTTCGATATTTTAATTACTAAACTCAAAAGTTCAAATAGAAAAAGTAAAATATCACATGTTTTAGAGTTAAATATTGGACATTGAAAATAAAATATCGAAAATCGACTCCTATTATATACAAACCTAGACAAATTTCTTCTCTTCAATTTGTATAATAGGTGTTCATACTGTAATGTCAATCAGTGGGCTATATTATTGGGAAATATACGAAACTAAGTTTCAGTGTTTCACTAAAATTTACATTTGTAATAAATTTGTGTGTAAAATACTGCTTTACTGCCATGTGCGTGTACGTACGGGTGCGCCACGCTATTTATTTTATACACAGTCACTCACACTAATGATCACTTACTACGCCCAAATTTACACGACCCGCGTACACACAAATAGAAATTTGCCAATATTGAACTCCTTAGAAACGGTCGGTAAGCATACCCCTTGAGGGGATTCCATTATGGTGATTTTCCGTTTTTGTTTAACACACGCGCGACATAGGATTTTAGACGGATTCTTTGTCAAACATATCAATTGATCTAATGAAGCGATAAGAATTCTGCGGTGCACCGTAACTCCTCACGGATCGTCGCCATTTTATAATATATCACCTTAACTCCGCATACAAGACTTTTTTTTAACACCCTAACTCCGCACACAGTATAAATATATTATATTATACACATTACACATAATAGGTATTTATTATTGTATTAATTTATTTATTTTAAATAAGTACAATATATTATTATGTTATTAAAATTAAATAAAAAAAATATTTAAGAATAAAAAAGTAATACCAGAAACGGCTTAAACAACCTATAATCTAAACATTCATATAAATTATTATATAAGATCAATCTAAATAGTATAAAAAAAAAAATAATAAAGACAATTTACAACAAACATATTGTCGTCGTCGATAAAATAAAATAAAATATAAAATATTTAATGTAAATTAAAATTAAATTGCGTATATAATTATCGTTATATAATTCTATTTTTAGATTCTGAGTGGAACGATGAATGTATTGATTTTACAATGATGTGTGTTTTTTTTTTTATTTTTTTTTATTTTTTTTTGTGTCTGTCATCACGTTTTAGGACAGTAAAAGTGCTTGGATTTTCTTCAACAGTACCTTTTCTGATAGGAAAGTGAATCTAGTTGGTACTTTGGGGGGTCAAAAGTAAAATTTTTCCAATAGTTTTCAAAAGCGCCGTGAAAAACAAAAGAAAAATTAAGGAAAAACGGGAATTTTTACGCAAAATCTGTTTTCGAGAAAATCGATTTTGGTTTTTGGTGTAACTTTAAAAAAAATGACCGTAGATATATGAAATTTTGACTGAATGTTTATCTTAGCATTTTCTATACACCATAACATTTTCAAAATATTTTGATTTATTTTGAGCTCTTTATGGACATTTTCATTTTCCATTTTTTTTTAGTTTTTTTTCTAAAAATATCAATAAAATTTTATTTGTTGGATAAAAAAGCTTGAAAATTTAATAGAAGGCTCCTAGTATATTGTTTCAAAGGCAGATAAAAATATTAAAAATCGTTAGTCACAGTTTTTTTTATAGCATTTAAAGTTCAAAAATG
>NC_042495.1:25629603-25633038 GCF_005508785.2 Acyrthosiphon pisum
TCAGAATCGTTTTCTTATACAGTGATATTATATCATTGAATTCAAATTTAATACTGTCCATTATACAGTGACCCACTTCTAACTACTGTACAGCAGAGCGACATCCACTTACCCACCTTTTTATTTATAAATTGTATATTTTTTTTTTGTGTGCTAATTATCCTACTTTAATTATTATTGGCAAAATTCATTCGTATATAAGAATCCGTCTGATAGATAATAATATTAAGAGAAAATGTAAGCAACAATATATTTTAAGCAACTCAGAGAATGTTCAGAGAACTGAATTCGTCCCATAAACGCTACTCACTAGGGAAATAAATATATCGGTTATTACTTATTACCTATAATATTATATTATCAGTTTATGGCATGTGGACTTTTGGTGTTTAAAATATTTTTAGAATGCAGAGCTATACGGTCAGTGTTGGGAGTTATCCAGATAAATCATCTAGATAAAATTATTTTTTTTAATTATCTTATCTGGATAAAAATAATTTGATTATCTAATTATCTCATCTAGATAAATGTTATGGTTATTTATGGTAATTTATCTAGATAAATAATATAATAATAAGAATATTTTCAAATACTGAAATAGCCAATAATTTACGAGAACCGAGTAGTGATTCCAAATTCCAATATTATTAAAGTTAAAATAAGAAATGTTTACTGAAAAATTGTCAGTTTTATTTTGTTTTATTTGTATTCAAGTATTGTATTAAAAATTAAAATTTCATTTTATTTTAGTTAAGAAATGATATTTAGGATTTATTAATTAATAAATATTACCTAATTAGTAATTACTAATAAATTACATTATTTATAATGTAATTAAAAACAAATTATCTATTTTTTTATCTAGATAAATGTATGTGTATTTTTATCTTTATCTAGATTAAAAAAATGAAAATTTAAAAAATGTTATATTTTATCTAGATAAATGTTGAATGAATTATCTGTTATCTTATCCAGATGATTTTTTGGTTATCTTTTCCCAACACTGGCTACGGTGCGTTCGATACGTTGAATGCAGAGTTACGGATTTACAAAATATTTTTATTCATGCGGAACTACGGTGCCTCCGAATTCTGAAACAGAATTTGAATTCGTCGACAAGTCTACTTGAAATGGTCTTTCCCACAGTTTTGATTTTTTTGATTTTAGCTTTTCCAAAAATTGAAATACAAAAATGCTTAAATACTCTTTTTTAATATGACGTTTTCTGGAATTTAGGGGATATAATATCAAAAATGTGGGGAATTCGATTTCAAATCTGTTTTTAGAATTCTTATCTCTTCAATAGATCAATTGGAATGTTTGGCAAAAAAAATGTTGCGCGTGTGTTAGACAAAGACAGAAAATACAGTAGAGTGTAGACCTATTCAAAGCTGGGTAAAAGTTAATACACACTTTTTGTTAACTTTTTATTAAGTCAAAAAAAAGTTAATTTGTTTTACAACGCTAGCGTGCTTAATTTTTTTCCAACCGAAAACTAAATTATAGACTAGGTATATAGCAGTGGCGTGTTGACCGTGATTTTGAAGGACAGTTTCCCGATAGTTTTAAAGGGGTGCCGGTTGGGTGAGTACTGGATTTAGTGAGAAATTGTAGTACAAGATTAACTTCATCTGAAGATGATATTTAATAAGAATAATAACTTAAACAATAAGTATTATATTAAGTAGTCAAGGGGTGGTACCTTACCAGGCAGTGGCGCAACTCGATAACAAGGGGCCCATGTGAAAATTTCTAGACTGGGGCCCTTACCTGCTAGCAAGAATTAAACACTATAAACATTATATACTCACCAATGTACTTAAAAATTTAATATTTTGTGTGTAAAAAAATGTATAACCCCCAGGACAAATTCCTAACTACGCCACTAAGTCCTACCATACCTATATTATGAATTAATTAGATGGGTACTAACACGCACTAACCCTGCATAATGAACTACGTGCAGTAACAATAATTTATAATATCGATTATCAATAACAAAACTGAAAAGACAGAACGCTCGTAGACCGTCGTCCACCTGTATGCGTGTTCAGTATTGCACACGCTAACCATCCGCGCGTGATCCCACCGAGTATTTTATTTATTATTAATATTATTTTCATGTTTTCAACGAGTGTATTAGGTAAATATTATTTGCTTATTAATTATTTATTGGGATATTTTGTTTTTAAATTAAATTTTTTTTTAAACTGACTAATAACAAATAATGAATACAGTCTGTGATGTGTCATGTGTGTAATTGAAAAATTATTTTTAAAGCCTTTCGGTTCATTGAATTTTAACGAAAAAAAAGTTTTATTGTGATAGAAAGGCCCCACAAGTGTGATTATTTTTCGGTTTCTTCTTTATTCAACACTGACGTTCAGGTGTTGTTTATTATTAATTATTGTTGATGGTATGCAAAAAAACACGAACGTACAACATTTAATATCATATAATCAGGGATTTATTGGTAAATAATGTCTTGAGTATACGCCATATTTTTTAAATTCTATCTCAAAAAATTTTTCTCACTACGCTCGATACTTAGTCAATATCTTACCAAAAATTTTTATCGCTCCGCTCGATAAATTTTTTTTAGAAATAAAACATACTTATTGCTTTTCTTACTTAATTTTCTGTATCAACCAACAATTTAAAAAAATATAAAACTCATAAATATGATAAAATTTTTATTGTTCAAATATTACGTTACAAAATATTCCAAATACTTTGAGTTTCAATATTTTTTTGAATTTTTTTGCTTCTCGTATCGTCCGCCAATCTACGACGCACTAGCCATGACTTGACATAAAATTTTGGTTTCCAAAGATGTAATGGAGGTCCATTTATTTTAATAAACATCAATTGGGAAATATGTTCAACAGTTAATCTTGTTCGAATATCATTACAAATAATATTTAAAAGGCTAATGCCCCTTTCACACTTGGCTGTAGAACACGAAAATTTTTGAACACAATTATGCATTTCAAAGATCAATGTTCTGGAACTTCTATCTTCTTCTACAAATTCTAAGAAACCTTGAATTGTATTATCTTTATTCAAAAAAAATCGGTCACATATATACGTTTCACTTGGGCTTTACTATATCTTACACCAAACGATTGAGGCCAAGTAGCTTTATCAATAATACAGATATCTTGAAGAATTGAACTATCATTATCATTTTTATAACTTGTTATGAGCTGATTACTATTAATAGAAACAATTCTCGAATAACTAGTTAATTTTACATTTTTAAACAATACATATTTGATACATTTTTTTAATGTCATCGCCATCTTTATATTTAAATGACTCTATTATTCTTATTGATCTTTTCATTTTTGAATCAGCATTTATCAATGCAATATCTTTACTTTGGAGTGCCAATGATAAAGTAGAAAGTTCGTACATACATCAATCCACACATTA
>NC_042495.1:25635873-25636876 GCF_005508785.2 Acyrthosiphon pisum
AGTTCTTCCCAGCCCCCCCCCCCACCCCCCTAGTTGCGCTTATGCCCACCTTGCTAGCCGACGATCGTCAACGTCTTCGAGAAACGTCGGCTAGCAAAGTGGGTAAGTTGGGCCTTTGCATGGCCACAGCCGGCAGTTTTATGCGCGAAAAGTGACAGTTTTCTTTTGGATAACAGGGTACCTACCTATATATAAAAATTGATAATATGGCAATATCGTATGCTGGCAGCTCGGTGCCCCAGCGTCTATAACATGCCAATACAATATTTAATGAATAGTGATAATATATGAAAACAAGGTCCATAAACAGCGTTCTCTTCCAATAAGTACCTAATAGTTTAATATTAGATTCCATTACGATTTTAGATATTCCGACAATTGACATCGTAAATTCGTAAACTAAAATAATTAATATTTATTCTACTAAATATTTTATTTTTATTATATTACAAACGACATTTTTTTGCGTTGCTGCCTGGAACACCTGTCCTTTTGCCCCCCTGCATTGGTGACTGTCAAAGTGTCAACAGAATAAATTGTATTCACTCAAATAAAACACATAGGTACAACTTACATAAAGATTAAGAATCAAAAGGTCTACATAGGGAATTTCTAGTACCTAATAAAGTTATTTTTTTCTAGATTATAATATACCTATATTATATTATACACCTATCACAAGTTGTACTTTATTAAAACATAATATCATTGAGTATAGGTACCATACTATACCATTATACTAATACTATCTATACGACTATACTCAATGATAATACCTATAGGCTATATTACGATTATTATTGATTACCTAGGTAGGTAGCTACCTAAAAAGGAAAAGCATTGCACATACGAGTATAAATATAAATCATGAATAATTATAGAAAATAGAAATATTTTTAAAAATTACATTAAATATAGGTACAGATTAAAGTGATTTTTTATATCAATTACTCATTAATATGAAAAGTTTTAGCAAACTTTTAAACACTAAATATTCTTACCT
>NC_042495.1:25636976-25637825 GCF_005508785.2 Acyrthosiphon pisum
GATCTTTCGTATATAGACTACCTATTTATAATTCTAATGATTACGAACAGTTGATAAGCGTAGATGGCGAGTATGCTGCTTTTTTTTAATGTTCGTTGAAGTCCAAGGATGGTGTTTACAGCGAGAAAAATTCGAATAATTGCTGGGAAGACCCTAAAAATAGCCCTTTTCTTTTTAAAACAGCCCTTACTATAATGTGGATAATATAATATTGATCGTCTCCACGGCAATGTAATCACTGATCCAGAACATCATCTATGGTGGTCGATTATTTGTGAGCTCTCTGTTAATGAACGATTAAAATTATAATGATTTGGTAGACAAAAATGTATAACAATTATTCATCAATCGAGAACGGCTGGTCCGATTTGGCTCAAATTTTTTTTTTAAGATGTTCGTAACTGCCAGGAGAAAGTTTTTAGAAAATAAAATTTTAGGAAAATCCACCGAAAAGGTAGGAAATCTCAAACATGTAGGTATGTCAAAAATACAACAGCGGCGCAACAGTGCATTATATTATATTGGTTGCTATTGGTTAATCGGGCACGTTTGTTGATTTCATATATAATATAAAAATGAATCGCAGAATGTGTTGCTTAGCGCAATAATTCTGCTGTACGTGTGTTGTGACTGAACTCCTCCTAAATGGTTAGACCTATTCGAATGAGTTTGTTTGTATGCGTTAGCGTTTATTCATCTTATTTTAGTATGGTTAGGTTAGGATTTTGTATTAATTGATTATATCAATCCACCATAGGTAAAATACTACAAACTTGGTATAACATTGATACCTACTTTAGAGTTAAATCATACACTAACGTACATACAGCACGGGGTTCCGCGATCTAC
>NC_042495.1:25639311-25641019 GCF_005508785.2 Acyrthosiphon pisum
TAAAAAACTTCCAACAAAACACAGTTAATATTCTTACCATCAAGTTTCATAATAGATCGATTCACTCTAATTGTTAAGCTAACGGCATAAAACTTGAATTTCTGAGCGTAAAATTGGTATGTTACACGTTTGTAAGACGGAAACAACACAATATGCGGGTGTGGCGCGTAATATTAATTATACAAACTAAAGAAATATCAATATATATATAAAGTCATAATCCAATTTTTTTTTTTAAATAAAAATAATTCATGAAAAACTTTTGAATATAAATGTTTGACATTTAAATTATACACACATACTAGCAACTAGCTGTACCCGTTGACGGTAAAAAAATTGCAACACTTAAAAAAAAAAAAATTATACCACACCCTCCACTCTGATCTCAAAATACCATTTGTCTCTGAACTAGTCAAATCGCATTACAAACGTTCAACTCCTTTTAGGTGTAACTCGCTGCAGTAAGGGCAACTCAGCTATATCCTGGTGGCTGGTAAAACAAAGAACACCTCTTCCACCTCGGTTGGCAATGTTCAATAATTTGATTTGGTGTGCTAGCTTATACTTGATCTGCCCCAGATGACCAATGGAAACCAATAATAAATAAATACTAATCTCTACTGGAGACTGTAACCAATGACAACTATTAATAAAATAAATAAAAATACAATTTCCAATTTCCATCGTGAACCTCAATATCCCTGTTTGAAAACCTCTTTAAAAGTTTAAAATACTAATTTTGGCAAATCGTTTCTTATTGCACGGTTAAACTATATTAGAGGAACCACTCGCTATTACAAATTTCAAGTTCGTACGTTGAGTAGTTTTTAAGATAGAGTGATCAGTGAATCAGTGTTATTTAGGTTTTATATAATATTTATATATATATAATTTACACGTTCACATTAAATAATAGATAACTCAAATGTTAATTAACTTAGACAAATGCTATTTCGATAGGAACCTTCTCCGTGAACCCTGATATAATCTTTCATTAAAAAAAAAATTAAGTCAATCGATCAAGTAGTTTCCGAGAACATTAGCATCAAAGGTTTCAATTTTCGGTTTTATATATATAGATATAATGGAATGTTTAAGGTCGAGCCTGCTTTTTGCGTAGCAGTCGATCACTGCAGTCATTTGTATGACTGCAGACATACCAGAAAAGTTGCTGACAGAAGAAAAAATACATTAACTATATTATATAACAACAGTATAGTTACGTAACCGCGTAATTCGACCGGTAAAATCAGTGGGTTAAGCGTAACCGAGGTTTAAACTATGTCGGTTTTAATAAACTAAGTATATAATATAATTACTACCTACTTAATTTATAGTTATTATTCAATGTTCGATGGGGAAATTGATACTTCTGTCATACTATTTATTAGGTAAGACTTAATACTTGAAAAACATCATTCAGGTGTAGCAGTTGTTACAGGCAAAGTAGGTACAAAATATTTTCAAGAAGATTTGGACTTTCAGAATAAGTTTCAGAATATTTGGATAAAACTCTTTATCACAAACATCTGAGGCATGTAACCCAGAGGTGAATGCAATTTTTTCAGTCACTAAAAATAAACCCACGCCCTATGGTAAATCTACAGTCTTCGTGGTAATTTTGTTTTGACTATTCGTCGGGTTTATTATAAACACTCTTGCATGAAAAATAATTCGCAGAAAATTAAAAAATACAGTACACCATACT
>NC_042495.1:25641069-25642095 GCF_005508785.2 Acyrthosiphon pisum
CCCACGTTTCAAACTAGCACCCCCAATTCATTTCAGTATTTCACCAATAATTTTTAAATTATTGTGGTTTATTGGTTCGGAATTTTTTTTCCATGCCAATTAATGATAACTGTTCATGAATTCACGATTAAAACAGTATTGTGTGAATGCACATTTCAGTGTTTCAGCTTTTGTCAATATGCAGCAATGATATTATTATAGAAAATTATACTATCTTAGGGATTACGGTTGGGTACGAAATCTTCTATTTATAACTTTGGTTATTACTTGATTTTTACTAATATATTTATTTAATCTGCGGGCTACGCTGAATTGAATAAATTCGGAATGACAAATATTATTAAGAGGATGCTACACACGCTTGTGTGGTCAACATAGACTGTCAACATAGACTGTGCAACATTGTTTTTAATTTTTCGATATCACAAATACGAAAAAAGTTCTCATAGTTTAAAAATAAAAGTAGTACAGTAAAATAGGGTAACTTTGATAATTTTTTACTGTTTTATGACAATTTCATTTTTTATTATATGGATAACTTCTGTAGTATTAACGATAAAACTCTCAAAGTTAAATATTAGTTACAACTAGTTCAATATTTTAACGTTTTAATTTTTAAAATTCTGAAATTATCTTTTGAGATATCAATATTTTTTAATATGCTATCAAAGTAACACAACGGGCAATTTTGATACCTATATTTCTTAATGTGATATCAAAGTAACCCCATTTTATGAAAAAAAATTTAATTATCGTGGTACTCTGGTGAATAAAAATATATGGGTATCAAAGTTACCCCGCGAAATCAAAGTTAGGTACCCCATTCTAATTAAAAATGTAAAGCTAATATAATGCAGTTAGTTATAGTATTAGGATTAAGGGGGTGTGGGGGACAAAGCCCCCCATGGACATGTGTAACATAAACTATTCCAGCACCCCCTAAATTCACACCCAATGTGCGCCTATATTAATGTACGATGTTTACATGCATCCATTAATTTGATTTAACTTGATTCGTATGGAATG
>NC_042495.1:25642145-25643452 GCF_005508785.2 Acyrthosiphon pisum
TTCATTTCTATGCACCATACAATTTTGAAAATATTTTGACTCCTTTTGAACTGTTTACGGACATTGTCAGTTTTCAATTTTAGATTCTGAGTGGAACGATGAATGTATTGATTTTACAATGATGTGTGTTTTTTTTTTTTATTTTTTTTTTTTTGTGTCTGTCATCACCTTTTAGGACAGTAAAAGTGCTTGGATTTTCTTCAACAGTATCTTTTCTGATAGGAAAGTGAATCTAGTTGGTACTTTGGGGGGTCAAAAGTAAAATTTTTCCAATAGTTTTCAAAAGCGCTGTGAAAAACAAAAGAAAAATTAAGGAAAAACGGGATATTTTACGCAAAATCTGTTTTCGAGAAAATTGATTTTGGTTTTTGGTGTAACTTTAAAACGAATGACTGTAGATACATGAATTTTTCACTGGTTGTTTATATTTCCATTTTCTATACATGATAAAATCTTCAAAATATTTTGATTTGTTTTGAGCTGTTTACGGACAATTTCAGTTTCCAATTTAATTAGTTTCTATTTCTATGAATCTCAATAAAGTTTTATCTATTGGGCCAAAAAGTGTAAAAAATTAATACAAGGCTCCTGATACATTGTTACAATAGCAGTTGAAAAATATTAAAAATCCTTAGTCACAGTTTTTTTTAATTATAGCATTTAAAGTTCAAAAATTGACAAAATATGGAAAAATCATGAAAATTAGCAAATTATTTTGAGTTAATAATTCGTAAAAAATTTTCTTTTTAGAACTAAGATTTTAAACTGTAGTTCAAGATTCCTTATAGGGTAATCTACCTTTATCAAAAAAAAAAAATCTATAAGAAACTCAAATTAAATTTTTATGAGCGTTTGAAATTCATATTTTTACAACATTTGATATTCACTCGATTTCTTACGTAACGATTTTCTTATTTTGTTGTAATTAAAAAACGAGTGACTGTAGAAACTTGAAAATTTCACTGAATGTTTATATTAGCATTTACTATTTACAAAAAAATTTTGAAAATAATTTGCCTCTTTTTGAGCTGTGTACAGGCATTGTAAGTTTTCAACTTTTTCAGTTTTTTTTTCTATGAATATCAATAAAGTTTTATCTATTGGGCCAAAAAGTGTAAAAAATTAATACAAGGCTCCTGATACATTGTTACAATAGCAGTTGAAAAAATATTAAAAATACATATGCACAATTATTTTTTATAAGCATTTGAAGTTGAAATTTTGACAAAATTTATCAAATTTAAAATTGAATAATTATTTCGTAGTTAAAAATTTATAAATGTTCAACTTTTATATCTAAGGATTGA